>NW_026261574.1:1460344-1638887 GCF_900747795.2 Erpetoichthys calabaricus | reverse complement strand
ATACATACATACATACATACACACACATACATACATACATATATATATGTATACATATACATATATATACACACACAGTGGGTACGGAAAGTATTCAGACCCCCTTCAATTTTTCACTCTTTGTCATATTGCAGCCATTTGCTAAAATCATTTAAATTAATTTTTTCCCTCATTAATGTACACACAGCACCCTATATTGACAGACAAAAAAAAAGAATTTTTGAAATTGTTGCAGATTTATTAAAAAAGAAAAACTGAAATATCACATGGTCCTAAGTATTCAGACCCTTTGCTCAGTATTTAGTAGAAGCACCCTTTTGAGCTAATACAGCCATGAGTCTTCTTGAGAATGATGCAACAAGTTTTTCACACCTGGATTTGGGGATCTTCTGCCATTCCTCCTTGCAGATCCTCTCCAGTTCTGTCAGGTTGGATGGTAAACGTTGGTGGACAGCCATTTTTAGGTCTCTCCAGAGATGCTCAATTGGGTTTAAGTCAGGGCTCTGGCTGGGCCATTCAAGAACAGTCACAGAGTTGTTGTGAAGCCACTCCTTCATTATTTTAGCTGTGTGCTTAGGGTCATTGTCTTGGAAGGTAAACCTTCAGCCCAGTCTGTGTTCCTTAGCACTCTGGAGAAGGTTTTTGTCCAGGATATCCCTGTACTTGGCCGCATTCATCTTTCTCTCGATTGCAACCAGTCATCCTGTCCCTGCAGCTGAAAAACACCCCCACAGCATGATGCTGCCACCGCCATGCTTCACTGTGGGGACTGTATTAGACAAGTGATGAGCAGTGCCTGGTTGTCTCCACACATACCGCTTAGAATTAAGGCCAAAAAGTTCTATCTTGGTCTCATCAGACAAGAAAATCTTATTTCTCACCATCTCAGAGTCCTTCAGGTGTCTTTTAGCAAACTCCATGTGGGCTGTCATGTGTCTTGCACTGAGGTATGTGTGGAGACAACCAGGCACTGCTCATCACTTTCCGTACCCACTGTATATAATGTGTGTGTGTGTGTATATTATATATATATATATATATATATATATATATATATATATATATATATATATATAATAATAATAAAAGGCAAAGTCCTCACTGACTGACTCACTCACTCACTCACTCACTGACTGACTCATCACTAATTCTCCAACTTCCCGTGTAGGTGGAAGGCTGAAATTTGGCAGGCTCATTCCTTACAGCTTACTTACAAAAGTTAGGCAGGTTTCATTTCGAAATTCAAAGCGTAATGGTCATAACTGGAACATATTTTTTGTCCATACACTGTAATGGAGGAGGCGGAGTCACGTATCGCGTCATCACGCCTCCTACGTAATCACGTGAACTAAAAACAAGGAAGAGATTTACAGCACGAGTCACACACGGGAACGAAGGTAAATGACGTTAATTTTTGACTGTCTTAATACTGTGTAAGCATACATATTAACACATGTGCAATTAAACGTGTGCATTTACGGGGTGATTTCTCAGGCTTAAAAGCTCACCTTTTATCAAACGCGGGAACAAAGGTAACTGACGTTGTTCACTGTCTTTTAATACTGTGTAACCATACATATTAACACATGTCCAATTAAACGTGTGCATTTACGCGGTGATTTCTCAGGCTTAAAAGCTCGCCTTTTACTAAAAAGATAAATGCAAAACTATTTTCAATCAGTTTATTGAAACGCTCCCGTTAAGGATTGCAATAAAATATTCACGAGATAAAAGAACGAAGTAGGGGGAAATGGAGGAACAGCCGCAAACAGCGAAGAGCAAAAAATTTATTAAACAATTGAGAACGGAGCGAGTTAAGCATACAAGCATGTTCATAAGGGAAACAAAGCACGGTGTAAAACGTAAGTTTAAATTAAGTTTATAGAAACGCTCCCGCTGCGGATTGCAATAACATATTCGCGAGATGAAAGTGTAATGAGAAGACACGAGGTATAAATGAACCACACGCCGTGGCGCAACGTTAGGGGCAACAGTTTCAACCATTCCATGATCTGCTTCTCGCAACTGAAAGACGGCACATGGCGGATGTTAGCCGACTTGCTGACCGCAACGTTAGGGGCTTCAACTATGGCGCTGACGCCACATCTCAGTGGCAACACTTTGCAGACTGTACTTAAAAGACACGCCCTCCTCACTGGACAGTTAAAAACACCAATCAAACTAACGATGACATCAAGTATTACCCAATCAAAACTAGGAAAGGAGGCATCTTCATAAAATGCATGTGGGATGATTTGCATGAGACGCTGCTTTAAAAAAAAAATGATAAAAAAAAATACGGGATAAATCCCGTCCAGTATTGATTCAAAACGGGACGCGCAATTTCATTCTCAAACGCGGCACGATTCCGTATTTTAAAGGACGGGTGGCAACCCTACAGTGCCAGGTAACCACCCATACAATCAGATTGTGATTCAGACTAGGAATGCAATGAATGTAATTACCCCGATCTACATACAAGGCGAAAGTCTTGCAACATTCAAAGATGATGGTTTGGGATAATTAGTACTTATTAAGTACACCATGGAACATAAAAGAGCTTATGAAGCCTTGAACCGAAAAAAGCAAGATCTCAGAGATCGTAAAAAAAAAAAAAAAAGGAGGTAATGTCGTTTTACTCGCTGTAGATTTTAGTCAAACATTACCAGTTATTCCACGAGGGAGACCAGCAGATGAACTCAACGCGTGTTTAAAATCCATGCTTCTCCCACGCTCGGTTATATGTCGCGTGTTCTCGGGTAGGTACACCAAAAAATGTATACATTTAAGCATGTAATGAGCAAAGAAAAAATGAAGTATACCCGAAGGCACTGCAGTAGTACTCAATGTAACTTTACTTCTTAAATGTTAATGTTTTACTGTTTAATAATTTATACGCTTCTTATATATTGTTGAAATTCTTTTATCATCATCACCCATAAAGCGGATACCAGACCTGACGTATTATATGTGTACCAGATTTCAAGTCAATAGGTGAAACGGTTTGCAAGCTACAGGTGATTTAAAATCCTGGACAGACCAACGAAAAGCCACGGTAGCAAATTATAGAAGAAGATTTTACTGTTTAATAATTTATATTTATATGAAATGTGCTTCTTATATATTACTTCATATTCTCATATGATAATGATGTTAATGTTGTTTATATTGATTTCTATGTTATTGTAAGTGCATCTATGTGTGTATATGTATTTATGTATGTATGTATGTATGTATGTGTATATATATAAATATATATATAAAAAATATATGTGTATATGTATATATAATATATCTGTATATGTGTGTATATGTGTGTGTATATGTGTATATGTATATATATATGACAGCAACACTCATAACAATGACAACACAATTACATTGACAATCATGTTACGTTATTTTTAAAATGTTTCCTTTACTTTTTCATAACCTCTTTAACACACTACTTCTCCGCTGCGAAGCGCGGGTATTTTGCTATATATATATATGTGTGTATATATAATAATAATAATAATAAATTACATTTATATTATATATATACGCATATATTATATATATATATATACGCATATATATATATATATATATATATATATATATGTAATGAATTATTATTTATTATTATTATATAATATGTGTATATATATATATATATATATATATATATATATATATATATATGTGTGTATGTGTGTATGTGTGTATGTATGTATGTATATATATGTATATATATATGTATATATGTATGTATGTATATATATATATGTATGTATGTATGTATATATATATATATATATATATATATATATATATATATATATATATATATATATATATATATATATATATATATATATATATATATATATATATATATATATGACAGCAACACTCATAACAATGACAACACAATTACATTGACAATCATGTTACGTTATTTTTAAAATGTTTCCTTTAGTTTTTCATAACCTCTTTAACACACTACTTCTCCGCTGCGAAGCGCGGGTATTTTGCTAGTATACTAATAAAAGGCAAAGCCCTCACTGACTCACTCATCACTAATTCTCCAACTTCCCGTGTAGGTAGAAGGCTGAAATTTGGCAGGCTCATTCCTTACAGCTTACTTACAAAAGTTAGGCAGGTTTCATTTCGAAATTCTACGTGTAATGGTCATAACTGGAACCTGTTTTTTGTCCATATACTGTAATGGAGGAGGCGGAGTCACGTATCGCGTCATCACGCCTCCTACGTAATGACGTGAACTAAAAACAAGGAAGAGATTTACAGCACGAGTCAAACGCGGGAACGAAGGTAAATGACGTTAATTTTTGAGTGTCTTTTAATACTGTGTAAGCATACATATTAACACATGTGCAATTAAACGTGTGCATTTACGGGGTGATTTCTCAGGCTTAAAAGCTCGCCTTTCATTAAAAAGGTAAATGCTAACTGTTTTCATTCTGAAGGGCACAAACCACGTTGGATTTTGTAATGATAGTTGATTAGTAAGGTCTATTAAGGGATACTTACAGTATGATTAGTAATGCCTGTGAATGCCGATGCAAGTAGGAGAATGGGCGTGAACTAAAGAACGAGTAGTAACTTCTACAGTAAATGTCTCTGAAGTCTATTAAAAAGTTATTATATCTTTCAATCCTGTGTATTGATTAAACTACGAACCTAACAAGATCACTACATGGTGTCAGAAGTGGCGGATTTTAAGAGGAATGTGAAGAAGAGGTTCAGCTTTTGAACGAGTCTCGTGTCTGTGAGTAACCCAAAAACGTGGTCAGAAAGCGCTAAGACGTTCTAGCAAAAGAGAAAAAAAAAATATGGAAGGATTACAGCCCCCACCAAATCTCCAGTTAAAGGGAAATGTAGCTGAAAATTGGAAAAGATTTAATCAGAGATTCGAGTTGTATCTTGGTGCGATTGAAGCAGATAGGAAAGGTGAAAAAATGCTTCTACATGTAATTGGCGAAGAGGCGCTAGAAGTGTATAACAATTTTCAGTTTGAAGAAGATGGAGACAATATGAAATTGAACAAAATAGTTGAAAAATTCGAAACGTATTGCAACCCAAAGCGCAATGTGACGTTTGACCGGCACAAGTTTTTTTACATGTTTCCAGAAAAGCAGAGAAACAATAGACCAGTATGTGACAGAATTGCGTACTAGGAGCTGTTCTAAGAAGAAACCGTCAAGACATCAAAGGACCAATAACCTCTAATCAGAACACTAACACCAGCGAAACAAATATTAACGAGAAAAAAAGTATAAATCAGGAAAGAACATCTCAACTGCAAACACAATTGACCAGAATATCAAAACGTCAAGTAAAACCACCAGAACGACTCATTGAGACATGTTGAGGATTAAAGGAACATTTTCAATTAAGAAATGCTGAATTCCTTTAACAGTTGTGCTTTTTATAATAATTCATTACATTTATATAGCGCTTTTCTACATAGTTTTAATGCTGGATGTATGCCTGAAATGTTCTGGATAGTTCAGTTGTTTGAAGTGATAAAGAATTAAACGTGTGCATTTACGGAGTGATTTCTCAGGCTTAAAAGCTCGGTTTTTATTTAAAAGGTGAATGCAAACTGTTTTCATTCTGAAGGGCACAAACCACGTTAGATTTCAGCCGTTAAACGCGCAAAAATGTCGGTACACCAGATAAATAAGCGCAACATATTATCAGTTGTATTGTATGCTTACAATACATATAGAAATGTGTTAATCGTTAACTAATAGTATCGGATGGTGTTTTTCGACTCGCGTCTTGATTTAAATGATTCCATGTCTTGGTGGGTTTGCGTAGCTTATTGTCAATATCTTTACACCTCTTTTTAAGACTTATTGACTGAAACAGGCTTTCATGAAAAAACTTAGGGCTTTGCTACAGGATACACCCTCCACAAGTTAAGGAAGTAAAAATAAAGGTATATATTTCTGTTTTATTTAAACCTTTTAAGTTCGTATGCATAGCCCCATTTGGCTGTTTGTTTTTTTTTTTCTTCAGTAATATTTAATCTCCTTAAAGAAAAACAACATATGCATTTTACTTTTTTTGTATCTCTTTAGTAATATTTTAGTGTAAAAGAATAACCAGTATTTAAACCTTTTATGTTACTTTATAAAGTTATTTTACACAATGTTGAAAAATTAATAAGAAAGCTACATATTTTGGCAGCTGCTGCTTTAATTTTCAATGAAATGAAAAAAGCTCTCCAAGAGAAAACGTCAATGAAGAAGAAACAGTTTGCACTATCTAAAAAGGAGAAACCCTCATTTATAAAGGTTTGCTGCAGATGACTTAACTGAAAATAAATGAATAGTTCCTATGTGTATAATACATATTTATCTATTTGACTTATGCTTTTATTCCAGCAACTTGCAACATCTGAGGTACAATTTGTTACATTACTTTTGTTTTTTGCAGCACAGGCAGGTGAAGTGACTTCCTCAGGGTCACACAGTGGTGTCAGTACCAGGATTTGTACTGACAAGTTCCTGGTTTGCTGAAATATTACTGAAGAAAGAAAAAGAAAAAAAACAAAAACGGGCAAATAGGGCTATGCATACAAATGTCCATCCATCCATCCATTATCCAACCCGCTATATCCTAAATACAGGAGCCAATCCCTGCCAACACAGTGCACAAGGCAGGAAACAAACCCCGGGCAAGGTGCCAGCCCACCGCAGGGCGCACACACCCACACACCAGGGACAATTTAGAATCGCCAATGCACCTAACCTGCATGTCTTTGGACTGTGGGAGGAAACTAGAGTACCCGGAGGAAACCCAGACAGACACAGGGAGAACATTCAAACTCCACGCAGGGAAGCGAACCCGGGTCTCCTAACTGGCACCTTTCACTACGCCACCATGCCGCCCACATACAAACTTAAAACGTTTAAATAAAACTGAAATATATACCTTTATTTTTACTTCCTTAACTTGTGGAGGGTTTTTTCATTAAAGCCCCTTTCAGTCAATAAGCCTTAAAAACAGGTGTAAAGCTAAACTTGCAGCACCGCTATTCAATTACACTTGCCTAACGCCTCTCCTAAGGGGACATACTGTGGGATCTGGGCATCCGTCAAAGCACCAATCACAGGCCCAATTAGAAAGCGGGAAGCTGTGATTTGTCGTCTCCCTCCCATGTAACAATCACAGCCCATGTTACAACGCTAGAGATAGAGATAGAGATAGAGATAGAGATAGAGATAGAGAGATAGAGAGATAGAGAGATAGAGATAGAGATAGAGAGATAGAGAGATATCTATCTATCTATATATTATAAAAAGAGACAAATGTTTGTTTGCAGTGTTTGAATAACGTTCCTGTGTCTCTACAACCTCCTGTGTTTCTGTGCAAATCTGTGACCCAAGCATGACAATATAAAAATAACCATATAAACATATGGTTTCTACTTCGCGGATTTTCTTATTTCGCGGGTGGCTCTGGAACACAACCCCCGCGATGGAGGAGGGATTACTGTATGTATGTATATATATATATATATATATATATATATTCTATATATATTCACTAAACTCCTTAAGCATTTGAGGATAAATAGCATTTGGTCTTGGAGATTTGTTTGATATCAACCAATTCAATCTCAGCAGCACTTCTCTCTCTACAATTTCCAAATCCCTCAGTACCTCCTTAGTAGTCCTGGAAAGTTTAGAACATTTTATATTTCACTATCTGTGTATTGTAATTCCCCTTTATTGTTCATGCGGCACTTCACTTCCTCCTTGACTGTTATTTTACTCCTAAAATACTGAAAGAATGTCTTTGGCTACAATATTTCTCTTTAACTGTCTTTTAGAGACCTCATATCTTTCCTAATGGTTGCTCTCAAATGCACTACTGTTAGCATTGGGGTTATTCATCTTAAATGACTTATTTAGATGTTCTTTTTTTCCTCCTTTGCAGCTTCTTTTTTACCTCCTTATTTACCCACTGCAGAGATTTTCTTAATTACTTTGAATCCATCCTGCATCATATGTAAAATGTTTAACTTCTTTCTGCTAACAAATCACAGTTACTCTTGCCTGTTTATTGCTATGACACTGACTTGTCGGCTACTACAAAAGCTTTCTCCACCCTCTGCCCCACAAACCCAAAGGTTGGACTAAGACTGGAGTAACACCTGCTGTTGTGTGAATCACAAAACAAAACAAAAACACCCTTGTAAATAGAAAAAAAACGTTAAAAACTATTAAACTGCTTCTCTGCTCCTTAATAGCTAACAAAAAAAAAAAAAAAAAAAACTGTTTAGGAGCAAAAGTCATATTTAATGCACACTCACATAGAAGGAGCACAGACTAGCACAGAACACACAGCCTTTTTCACTTTATGATTTACGAATGATGTCAGCAAGTCAGTCTAAGTTGTTTCTCCAATCCACCGCTTCAATGTGTAATCCAAAGGTTTGAAGTTTCATCCAAATACTTCTTTAAGGATGTCACAAGAGCCTTAGAAGAGATGAAGAGATGTGTAAAGCTGGCAAATGTGATAAAAGAATTTTGGAAGACCTGGGTGTCCATCAATGCATAGAAAGCCACACTGTCTACAAAAATGGAGGAAACTCACTACATGAATGGCAACCCACAAAGATCACAGCATGAAAGCAGAGGTGAACAGGAACCCAGACAGGCAGAGCAAAGGGCCTTCAGAAAGCTACAGGACTTGAGAAAGTCTCTGTCCACGTGTTCTTGTGGAGAAAAGCGTAAGAATGTAGTTTACAGGAGGGCAACACCAAGAAATCAATGCAATCTAGCAAAACCGTCACTGCATATCTGAAAACTTGTAAAAGATCATTATGATATTCCAGAACAGACAATGTTCTATGAATGAATGAATGAGACAAAAGTCTTTGGTCAAAACCTGCAACACCATGTTTGGAGTTAATACAAAACCGCGCACTGATACTAAATCATCGAGGTGAAGGGAGCATCATGGTCTGGCCTGCTTGTTTCTTCATGGCCTGGAACACTTGACATGATCAACGGTCACTGAACTGAAAATATCATCAAGAAATCTGACAGAAAAATATCATGATAGTAGAAGCTGAACAAAACTTGAGTGATGTCACAAGACAATGAGCTTAACAACAGGAAGAAATCGAAAACAGAAAGGGTTAAACATACAGTAACTGGTGTTCTGGAATGGCCAATAAGAGACATGAGATGCTGTGGCATGACCTAAAGGGAACTGATCAGAAAAGGGCACTCAGGGATGAAGGAACTGAAAAGGTTTGGAATGAAGGAATGGGTTAATATTCATTGCTGATCAGTAGCTACAAAAAGTTTTGTTTAGGTCATTACTGTTAAAGAAGGGTCAACCAGTCTGTAAAGATAGGAGGGTCAGGGAGTGGACTGTGAATGTTTAAACGATGCGTGCAGGACTGACAAGAAGCCATCCAATTGTTTGTGTTATTACAGTAGTTTAGGACAACTGAGGCGGTCTGTAATCGGAGCTCAGCTGAAGATCGGACCACATTGTTAACAGGAATATGGATACCCAGGAAATTCCAGAGGGATTAATACCTTTGTCTTGCTCTTGGACATTTGTATAGCACTCTTTATCGAGGATAGGCTGAGGACGTTTGCATAAAGTCACTATAATGGAAGAATAGCAAATTGCTAAACCTTACATGACAATAGATGAAATCTCACACTAAATTTAAACACACAATAAAATAAAGTATTTTCACTCCATTTCTAAGTTTCTCATAAAAATCATAAGACACAACTTGTCAAGCTCAAAAACCCCAACCCTAAATCTTACACATTTTTATTTTGCACTTACTTCTTCCAGACTTGTTTGAAGATGGTTGCTTATTTTTCTGAGCTCCAACAGATGTAGTTTCCTCAGCCCTCATTGGTTCAGACTCTAATGATTCAGACTTCACATTGATAGAAGGCTCTGGAGATGAACAGTGTCTGCTATGAGAAGAGTCTAACCTGGTCACCACTCCATCTTGACACCCATCATGACGGTTGTCTTCTTTTACACTGTCCAGCTTTGTATGGTTATGCATCTCAATACTGACAGATGTCTCTTCAGGTTCTTTTTTAATGCTCACTGGTTGCAGTTCAATGTTTTCCTCCTTGATGTTCAGACTTTCCTGTTTATGGTAGATGGAGTCCCACTCACAGTCCTCTTCTTTAATATTTACAGTTTTCTCCATATTTGTGTCCACATCACAGGTGTCCTGTTTCACATCCATTGAGATGTTCCAGTAAACAGGAGTTTTTGCTTGTTCTATATGAAAAGAACAGGAATTAACTTCATTTAAACTTCATCACTTATGTCTAATGTCTTGAATATCATTTTAGAACAGGCTCTATGTTATGGTTTATGTAAAGTTAGACAGTTTGTAGCTTGCTGACAGTACCTCATTGCTCTTCGTTTCAGATTATTGCTGGCAATTAATATTTGTTATTGGTTTGCAGTAATTTAGTTTGTCTGATACTTAATGTAAAACATAATAATATATCTTTGACCTAATCTATACTAATAAAAGGCAAAGCCCTCACTGACTCACTCACTCACTCACTAATTCTCCAACTTCCCGTGTAGGTGGAAGGCTGAAATTTGGCAGGCTCATTCCTTACAGCTTACTTACAAAAGTTAGGCAGGTTTCATTTCGAAATTCAAAGCGTAACGGTCATAACTGGAACCTATTTTTTGTCCATATACTGTAATGGACTGTAGCTCGCTGGCCGTGGGAGGCGGGGTTGCGTATGGTGTCATCACGCCTCCCACGTAATCACGTGAACTGACTGTGAAGGAGCAAGGACGGCCTTATATGGCGTTCATTTATAAAACAGCGGACAGGCTGTGTAAAGGCAGCTTCACAAAAAAACAGGTCCTTAACAAATGGTTATTGGTATATTTTCCCTCAATTTAAAAAGGTTTTCTTTTCTTCTTAATTAAAATTTAAAAGCAATACTTCACCGCTGCGAAGCCCCTCTAGTGCTGACATCCGAGGTTCGATTCCCGTAAGGGAGTGCAGTGAGTGTGTATGCCTGATGAGCCAAGAATTAGGGCGAAACACGTGTTGCGTACTCTTTGCATTATTTGACAGTAAACTATTTTCAACCATTCTATGATCTGCTTCTCACAACTGAAGGCACCGTGGCTGATGTTAGCTGACTTGCTGGCCAACCATGAGCGTTACCTGGTAGGTAACCACCCATACAATCAGATTGTGATTCAGACTACGAACGCCGTGAAAATATATAAGTAGACAGATATATATGTGAATGTATGTATGTATGTATGTATATATGCATGTCTATATTATATATATATATATATGTGCATATGTATATATGTGTATATATGTAGATATGTATATTTATATGTATATATATGTAGATGTGTAAATTTGTATATGTATATATATATGTGGATGTGTATATGTATGTATATATACAGTATGTATATGTAGATGTGTATATGTAGATATGTATATATGTTTACATAACCTCTTTAACACACTACTTCTCCGCTGCAAAGCACGGGTATTTTGCTAGTCTATTATACATATTATGAGATTCACTGTAAAATGAATTAAATTTTGTATCCGAGTAGTTGGAGACACTGATGTCATTATAAATGAGGGCTGGGCTCAGTACGACAGGATGGTGTAAGAAATACGGGTGAGATAAAATCCAAATGACAGTAGACACGATCAGATGTCTGGCCACGGGACATGCCACTATTAACTCCACAGTGGTACAACATTGCTTTTGTAAACTCTCCTTCCCCAAATATAGAAGTAAGGATTAACTTCAAACGTAATCTGAATTCAGAAAATACTTTAATTCCTGTTGCTGTGGTTTGTAAACAAAATTAAATACATACAGTACATCACAACGTTACATACAAATACACCTTTTAAATACTCTGCACGTGTAAGCTTAAACATTTGAACCTCTTTATATCAAATTATCTATAATAGACTTACTTTTCCACAAGGACACACAGCATTAATGGCTCAAGTGATAAGAGAAAAGGACAAACTATTCTCACAACGTGCAGCAAGTAAACAAAGGAACGAATGACATATGAAGCCTGAACTATCACCCGGAAATATATGAAAGAAAAGTTCTACAAGTATTTCTAATATTCTGCCATTAGAGGTCACAATTTAACCTGGCAAAGGACTTTGACAGTCGTACTGAATTTATATTGTAGATAAATGTAACATAACTGTCCAGTGTGCTTAAATGTGTGTTTTCATTTCTAATCGCTGTACGGCACTTCCCTTTAAGGACAAATCACAATCAATTGTTTCAGCCAAGCAGCGCCTTCCAACCATCCAACATGACAGTGTGAACCTTCATTGTTATAGATCAGCGCTTCATTGAACTATCGTTTAAAGTTACCGTTTAGTATAACAGATGGCTTACTTTATTTTTAAATCAATCTGGAAATGCACACACTTACCTTTAAATTATATAGTGAATTGCTAAAATTTACAGTGTCCATTTTTGAAAGTCGTAATTTTTACTCGTCCCTGTTATTATGCTTTATAAAATTCCTCAGTGGCGCATGGATTTCACTTACAAATAAAAGGTAAGACCATAAACAGTTTTCAAGTTTATAAAAATAGAAATGGGATCAGACTAAGAAAAAAGAATTCCAATATTTAAAAACTCAATTTTAACCTTAAATAATATATTCTTTTGTTTTTCTTGTTATCCTTTTTGTTGAAGTCTGTAGTAAAATTAAAAGCATCAGTGTAAAAAGGTTTTAAAAACAACAAAATATTTCAGTTAAGGTCATAATTGAAATCTTTTTTTTTTTTTTTGTACACCACTCTATACGTTCATTTGTATTGAATGAGTAAGGATTTTGGAACTTCATGTGTTCTAAATTTGCCTTTGGAGGGGCAAATGTGCTCTCTCGCTGCTATAAATGTCACGTTACATCTTAGCCAAATATGTTCCTTATATGTTTGAGTAAAGAATGCTGGTGAGATATGAAACATAACCAGTAGTCAATGTGCATTATGGACTACTCTTTTGGGTTCATACATTTGTAAATCTCACTCTGAAGGAGTCAGTGCCTCACCAGCCATGAACCTCACCACACGTCACTGCACTGTTGATGGCACTGATGCTGTTTTGAAGACATTTGTAATGAGTTCCGCAGCACACACTTTTACTTGCATTGGGTTTTGGAAATCAACAATACGTATCAGCTACAGATCTGAAAATCACTGACTACTAGAAACATTTAATGAGGAGGGTCTTGCTCACATGCTGTACTGTTGTGATGACCATCGGCTTTGTTAACTCTAACATGTGGTGTCTCTCAGCGTCTGACATGATCGACATGGGGTAGAAGAGAAGCTGCACTGTTACAATATGTGTGCTGCCTTAAGACAAATATGCTCATCACTTTATGCATTTTTTTTTTTTTTATTTTATTGAAGTCACACAACATTCCATACAAATAGATCATTTTTACAAAAATAGGAATGAAAACAAATCAACCCCGAGCCCTGAGAACGACAGCATGGCCAGAAGTAAAACTTAGAGCTAGTAAAAATAAGTAAACAGATGAATTAATAAGTGAAAACAGATAAATGGAGAAGAAAAAGAAAACGGGAGAGAATCTGCTTCCTCAGTGCTTTCAGAGCTTATTCTAAAGGCTTTATTGATTAGATCCTGCCAGGTTTGTAAAAGCTCTGCACAGGTCCTCTAAGTGAGAGTTACTTTTTTTTTTTTTTTAATTTCATTTCAAATAGTATAAAACATCAGTTATCCACAAAAAAATAAAATAAAAAAAAAATCTATTTTGTTTTATCTGTGCTCCATGCACTAGCCCTGGATACAGAAACCGCAAAATTCTAACTCATGTTGGAACACCACACAGACAGAGGGGGGTGTGATGATCCGGGTTCGGCTCCATGCTCCCCTCGACTGTTCGGGAGCCCTTGAACCCAACACCGTCGGTAATGTCACCGATGAGCTAGACAGTGAGGCAATAACAATGAGCAAGGGGATGGTTTAAAAGTGCAAAGTGCTTTTATTAAACAAACAATCAAAACAAAAGTGCAACTGTGCAAAGTTCACGTCAAGTGCAGTGTTTCAAAGTCTTCATTAAATAAATAATCCATAAAATGAAACGTGGAGGTTAAAATCAATAAATAGAAAAACTCTTCTAAAAACCACGAGGTAAAATGACACAGGAAGTAATGTTAAAACCACAAGCCCGGTGTCTTCTGCTTCCATGGTGGCTCCCCTGCTACGCCCATCTGGTCTGCTCTACAGAAGAGTTGCCTACCTGCAAGATCAGCTGCCCTTCAACCTAGTCCGGTAGCCCTCCGTTCCTGGGCTTCGTCAGGCTCCCAACCAGACCAAGACTTTGGATCATTCCCCAGCGGCCAAGGCGCTCACACTGAGGCTACACCAGTCCAAAGCCTCATCAACTCCCACTGCCTTCTACGGTCAAGTCGATTCCTCCACTGGTCACTCCAGCTACTTAGTCGCTCAGCTGGAGCGAATGCTTTCTCAGCCCCACTGAGCGTCGGCCAAACACTCCCCACGTGGGCTCTCTTCCCAGCTGCCTGCTTTCTCTAATACGAGCCTTCACTCGCTCGCTTGCTCTCCTTCCGCACACCGGCTTTCTCCACCTGCTTCCTGCTACCTCCCGTTCTCTCTTTCCTTCCTTTTACTTCTTTTTTTTCTTCCTCTCCTTTAACCTGCTCGCGACTCTCTATATATGCGGAGAGGACCCATAACACCACAGGGGGCCACTGCTTTTACTTTTTCAGCCAAAGAAGATTGGCGGCCTGGTTGACCAATAGGACTCGTCTCTACCCAATCTGCAGTGCCTGCCTGACTTGCGGGCACAGGCGCACAAAGACAATCCGAGCAGCGCATGCGCACACATGCGCAGAGCTTTACTATTACGACCCAGCCCGATCTGCATTTTTTTTACTTTGTGACATGAGTCCCCATCCGATTTGTCTCGCTTACGTGCTCTCTGCTTAATTAAAATTCATTTCACAATGCTGCCCGAATTGTTCTGCACATGTCTAATGTTTTACGACACATGTCACTCATCAGGTTTGAATTGTACTTGCAAGTCATTTTTGTGTTGCCGTTTATCTCCGTCTGTAAGTGAACTTCTTACTGGAAAAGATGGCAACTTTTGAATTTTACAACGTCTTGGAAGAATATTTGTCGTCTGAAAATTTTAACTCCATTGGAATGAAGAGGGAGAGAAATGAAATGCGACGTATGTCTGTGAACTTTATTATGGATACGTATAGCTTTTTGTAAGTACATCGTATTGATGAAAAGGCAATAAGGATTTTCATTTTTAGTTACAATATGACATTTGTAATCTCGTGGTTTAAATGTGAAAGTCACATTTTCCGTATTTGGGTTAATTGATGTATTTATTTCGTAACACCCTATTAGCATTTGGTGGTGTGTTTCTTTTAACATTTGTTCACATTTTTTATCTTAAAGAGTGAACGGAATGCTAATTATTAAGGAAAACAATGTAATCGAGGTGTCGAATTCGGAATAATAATTAGGAGTGCACGTCTGACACTCGACAGGTGTAAAGTGTGTCCTTCAAAGCCATCAGTATTTCTTTATTATGTTGATATCAGATTACATCAATACAATAGTTTTTCCATAATAAAGTTAACAAATATATAATAATGAAGGCTACATTATATACAAGAGTAGCAACAGCTAAGTTATTACAACAAACCGGGATGCAGATAATAGCATTACACATTGTTAATGAAGCAGATCACACTAAACTAATTAAAACTTGTAAGATTCTGTTTTCCATTTTTAAAAGCTATTTCTAGCATATTAATATCCATACAGAAAGATGTAACAGAGGGTCTAACGTTCTGAACATTACAATTATGAATAGAGAGAAAAGCCAAGCAAAATGACACCTTTTATTGGCTAACTAAAAAGATTACATGCAAGCTTTCGAGGCAACTCAGGTCCCTTCTTCAGGCATGATGTAATTACAGATCGGGCAGGGTCGTAATAGTAAAGCTCTGCGCACGTGTGCGCACGCTGCTCGGGTTGTTTTTGTGCACCTGTGCCCGCAAGTCAGGTAGGCACCTCAGATTCGGTAGTGACAAGTCCTATTGGTCAACCAGGCCGCCAATCTTCTTTGGCTGAAAAAGTAAAAGCAGTGGCCCTCCTCTGTCTGCGTGGTGTTCCAACATGAGTTAGAATCTTGCGGTTTCCATAGGCAGGGCTAGTGCATGGAGCACAGATAAAACAAAATAGATTTTTTTTTTTTTGTGGGTAACTGATGTTTTATACTATTTGAAATTAAAAAAAAAAAAAAAAGTAACTCTCACTTAGAGGATCTGTGCAGAACGTTTTCCAAGCTTGGCAGGATCTAATCAATAACACTTTAGAATAAGCTCTTAAAGCACTGAGGAAGCAGATTCTCTCCCATTTTCTTTTTTCTTCTCCATTTATCTGTATTCACTTACTAATTCATCTGTTTACTTATTTTAACTAGCTTTAATTTTTACTTCTGGCCATGCTGTCTTTCTCAGGGGTCGGGGTTGATTTGTTTTCATTCCTATTGTTGTAAAAACTGATCTATTTGTATGAAATATTGTGTGATTTCAATAAAATAAAAACTACTTGTCCAGAAACTAATAAATACATTCAAGAGATAGTATTAAAGATTCCTACCTGATAACTGTGTTTCTTGGTGTGGACTCTAGTCTGCATAAAGTGATAAGCATATTTGTTTTAAGGCAGCACACATATTGTAACAGTGCAGCTTCTTTTCTACCCCATGTCGATCATGTCAGAGACACTGAGAGACACCACGTTAGAGTTAACAAAGCAGTGGTCATCACAACAGTACAGCATGTGAGCAAGACCCTCCTCATTAAATGTTTTTAGTAGTCAGTGATTTTCAGATCTGTAGCTGATTCGTATTGTTGATTTCCAAAACCCAATGCGAGTAAAAGTGTGTGCTGCGGAACTCATTACAAATGTCTTCAAAACAGCATCAGTGCCATCAACAGTGCGGTGACGTGCGGTGAGGTTCATGGCTGGTGAGGCACTGACTCCTTCAGAGTGATATTTACAAATGTATGAACCCAAAAGAGTACTCCATAATGCACATTGACTACTGGTTATGTTTCATATCTCACCAGCATTCTTTACTCAAACATATAAGGAACATATTTGGCTAAGATGTAACGTGACATTTATAGCAGCCAGAGAGCAGAGAGAGCACATTTGCCCCTCCATGTGTTCTAAATTTGCCTTTGAAGTTCCAAAATCCATACTCATTCAATACAAATGAACATACAGAGTGGTGTACAAAAAAAAAAAAAGGATTTTAATTATGACCTTAATTAAAATATTGTTGTTTTAAAAGCTTTTAACTCTGATGCTTTCAATTTTACTACAGACTATTCAACAAAAAAGATGTAATTACATCTTGCCTGAAGAGGGGGCCTGAGTTGCCTCGAAAGTTTGCATATTGTAATCTTTCTAGTTAGCCAATAAAAAGGTGTCATTTTGCTTGGCTTTTCTCTACATTCATAATGGCTAACACGGTACAACACACTAGTACTACTTATGAATAGGAAATTTATGAAGCAAGGAAACCACAGTTACTACATTTTTTTAACATTTAGTCTTCAAAATGGTATACAGAAGAACAACAAGAATTAAACAGTGAGATATTGATTTGTCATTCAAGACAGTAACAGAAATAAATCTTTATAAAACATTTTGGAATAGGAGCAGAAGTAAAAGAAATGTGAGAAGGGATGCGTCTTCATTTGTACCTAAACTACATTTTGGCGATATATTAATGTCACACTTATGAATAGTTAGTTGGTTACTATTTACTCATAATTCTGAAATGGATTTCTTTAACGATGTTTGGTAGAAAAAATTCTATGGCAGAAAACAGACAACTTTAAAATTTTTGATGTCCAAAGCCATCAGAGAAGTGTGGTGTGCGTCTGATGTGGCACAACGACAGGCTGGGCACCTGTTGTTGTCATTTGTCATTAGCTTATCATTTAAGTTGTTGGTTTAGGAGGAGTACACACACACACACACACAAACACATTTAACTGAATATAATGGAGAAGGCTTGCTCCTTAGAAATAACTTTTCTTATTGCTGCAGTTAGAAGTGCAATGCCCCTTCATTGTGTTTTTTTCTTGACCCTACTGGATGCCCGGTGCTAACCAGCCTTCCAAGTGGCTGAACAGATGCCAGTGTACCGAATTCTGTTACATAACTGGATGTTGTTTTCTTCTGCTTTTAAGATTTCCAATTCGAGATGATGTGCAGTTCATGTTAGATTTGTTATTTCTACAGGTAAGACTACCAAGGCTTTCAGTTTCAGAAGTAATTTGTGCACAATTTCTACAAAGCCTCCCCATATTTATTACTTGATCTGTAATATTTTGCTGGCTTGAATACTGTACTGTATGCTTGCTCACTCTGTCCAGTAATTAACACTGCTTTTTAATTTTAGACAGGAAAGCCTCACAGTGTGAATCCTTACAAACGCAGAGACTGAGGTGCATTAGTACCAGCAGTCACTATACAGCGATAGTTGTTCCGTTTTGCAAAATAACATTTACTTTATTAAGTTACTGTGCTTTGTTGCTGGATTTTGAAAGAACCGGGACTTAATTTTAAATTAAAACAAAAGTAAGAGAGGAGAGAAAAACACATTTGTTTTCATGTAAGTAATGACACCTGAGCACCTCACATTAGAAGTTCAGATATACAGAGATTATAACACAATGTCTACTGTATGTGTAATGTAAAAAAAAAAAATGATGCTACATATGACAAGTTGGGGTTCTTTCAAAATCCAACAAAAAACCACAGTAATTATTATTATTAGTTGGACTTTAAACAGAACTTTATCTATTGTGATGGTTTACTTTGGTAAGAATTGCTCTGCAGGTGTACCAAGAAAGGAGGCAGAACAAGAATTAAGGGTACACTTTATTAATGTTTGAACTCTGTGAGTGAATATCTACTGTGTTTATGTTTTTCACAGTTACAGTGAAGTAGAAGAGTCTGGTCATGCTATGGAGCAGCAGTTAAAGAAGAAGGAAGGAGAGATGTGTGCCATGTTGAAGTAGTGGCTGGTCCTCCTGTGTGCACGTCTAGAATCCTCCATCTCAACCGCTGCTCTGATCTGCTGTGCCTTTGCCAAGTGATCATGAGGTATTGGCCTTTTTTTTTTTTTTCTTCTGAAAACTTTCTCAGTCTCATTGCACTGGCTGCCTGTCTCACATAGAATTGATTTCAAGGTTCTATTAAATAATTTGAAGGCTTTGAGTATTTTAGACCCTGCCTGTATTTTGGAGTGTCTGCTCCCAACATTTCTTTTCTCAAACGTTGCTTTGCTTATTATTTAAAGATCAACCATAAAAACTGGCAGCTTTCTGTACTCATGCAACAAAATCTGGAATGCTTTCCCAATAGAGAAGTGCCAGGCTACAAATGTCGATCGTTTCAAAATTACTAATTTGGCTTTTCTTAATTACTTGCATTAGATATAATAGATTAGAAATGGTACTGTGTACAGTTTGTAAGATCTGCACTGGGCACTAACTTCTGTTGTTTTTCTCTGTTGACTTTTTCCAGTTTATTGCAATGTAGGCTAGTCGAGGATTGTTTAAACTAGGGAATGGGGGGGGCAGGGAGTTTAGGACAGGCCAGGTTTAGATCTATACATGGAAGAACAAACAATGGTGTAGAAACAAGAATGCATAGTAATATAAATTCTAAGCAAACATTTAAATGTAGAAGGAGTAATACATTAAAAATAGCTTGCCTTAATGCTAGAAGTATCAAAAATAAGGTAAGTGAGTTGGAGTTATATGTAGCAGAGCATAATTATGATATTATAGCAATAACGGAAACCTGGCTAAATAACAAAGATGGGGATGAGTGTAACATAGAGGGATACACATTTTTTAGGAAGGATAGACAGAACACAAAAAAGGAGGTGGGGTTGCTGTTTATGCCAAGCAGGATTTAAATGTAAGTCTTCTTCAGTTGGATGATGAGCCCCATCTTAGTGAGGACATGTGGCTTCGCCTGGAAAATATTAGGGAAAGGGGTCTTATTTTAAGAGTGTGTTATAGACCACCCAATTCAGACAGTAATTTCAACACACATCTTTTTAGTAATATCAAAAAGGCAAGTTTACAGGGAGATATTATAGTCACGGGGGACTTTAATTATCCAAATATTAACTGGGATAACCTTACAGATGGCGGAGTACAAGAGCAGGAGTTTTTAGAAGTAATCAATGACTGTTTAACACAGCATGTTAAAGCACCAACACGGGGTGAAGCCTGTCTGGATTTAGTATTTTGTAATAATCAGGATAGAATTGAGGGTGTAGAGGTGATTGGACCACTAGGGTCACGTGACCATAATGTAATACAATTCTCAGTATTTTGTAAGAGTGCAGATGCAAAGACTAAAATTGTTAAGTTGAACTTTGGTAGGGCTAATTTTGAGCAGATGCGACAAAGTCTAAGTAGGATACACTGGGATAAGCTTTTAAGTGTGGAGACAGTTGAGGAGCAGTGGAACAGGTTTAAAAATGTTTTACATGTAATGCAGGACAGATACATCCCTAAATTTGGAATTAATAGGAAACGAAAAAAAACTCCACGGTGGATTAATAAAGATTTAAAAAAGAAGTTGCAAAGGAAAAAACTTCTTTATAAGGCATATAAGACTAATGACTGCAAAGTGAATTGTAGAGCGTATGAGAACATGAGGGCAACCATTAAGAAGGATATCAGGAAGGCTAAAAGACAGGTGGAGAGGAATAGAGCAGATAAGGTGAAAGAAGACCCTAAGAGATTCTTTCAGTATTTTAGTAGTAAAAGAACAGTCAAGGAGGAGGTCAAGTGCATCAGGAATAGTAAAGGGGAATTAAAAGATACAGACAGTGAAATAGCGGATGCATTAAACTTACATTTTGCTGAGGTGTTTACAAGTGAGCAAGTGGATAACCTCCCAGAGGTAACAGGGACTACTAAGGAGGTACTGAGGGATTTGGAAATTGTAGAGGGAGAAGTACTGCTCAGATTAAATAAGCTGAAATCAAACAAATCACCAGGACCAGATAATATTTATCCTCATGTTCTTAAGGAGGCTAGTGAGTACATATATAAACCCTTGACGCATATTTTTAGGAAGTCACTGTGCACTGGAGAGATTCCGAAGGACTGGAAAATGGCAAATATCATCCCATTATATAAAAAGGGTGACAGGGCAGATCCAAGCAACTATAGGCCAGTAAGCTTAACATGCATCCTCCTAAACCCCAATACCCCATAATAAACAAATTAAAGTCTTTCACTAGGATAGATTTACCTGATTTACATAAAATAATTTTTCAAATAAAACCCTCCACCTGTGCCCTTGACCCAATACCAACAAATTTTTTCAAAGAAGTATCGGGCGTGCTTAGTGATAATGTTCTTGACATAGTAAATTCGTCATTAGATACAGGGGTCTTCCCAGACTGTCTTAAGACTGCGGTAGTTAAACCCCTACTTAAGAAAGATAATCTCGATCCCTCTGCTCTTGAAAATTATAGACCCATCTCTAACCTGCCTTTCTTAAGTAAAATTCTAGAGAAGGCAGTCATTATACAGTTAAACGAGCATCTCAATAAACATGCTATTCTTGATAAATTTCAGTCAGGTTTTAGAACAAATCACAGCACAGAAACTGCACTCGTTAAAGTAGTCAATGACTTGCGGGTAAATGCAGACAGAGGCCATTTATCTGTTCTCATCCTCTTAGATCTGAGTGCCGCATTCGACACCATTGATCATAATATTCTTAAGAATCGCCTTAGTCAATGGGTGGGCCTCTCTGGCAGTGTCTTAAATTGGTTTGAATCCTACCTGGCAGGGAGAAAATTCTTTGTTAGTTGTGGTAATTATAACTCAAAGACACATGATATTCTATATGGTGTTCCACAAGGCTCTATCCTGGGTCCACTGCTCTTCTCAATCTACATGCTTCCATTAGGTCAGATTATGTCAAGGCACAACGTGAGCTACCACAGCTATGCTGATGACACACAGCTGTATTTATCAATAGCACCTGATGACCCTAAATCTTTTGATTCGCTAACACAATGTCTAACTTGTATCTCAGAATGGATGAATAGTAACTTTCTCAAATTAAATAAAGAAAAAACTGAAATCTTAGTGATTGGCAATAATGGATACAATGAGGCTATTAGAAATAAACTGGATGCATTAGGATTAAAAGTCAAATCGGAGGTAAAAAGCTTAGGGGTAACCGTTGATTGTAATCTGAATTTTAAATCGCATATTAATCAGATCACTAGGACAGCATTTTTTCACCTAAGAAACATAGCAAAAGTTAGACCTCTTATATCATCGAAAGATGCAGAGAAATTAGTTCATGCGTTTGTTTTCAGTCGGCTAGATTACTGTAACGCACTCCTCTCAGGACTACCCAAAAAAGACATCAATCGTTTGCAACTAGTGCAGAATGCAGCTGCTAGAATCCTTACCAGGAAAAGAAAATCCGAACACATTTCTCCAGTTTTGATGTCACTACACTGGTTACCTATATCATTCAGAATTGACTTTAAAATTCTGCTTATGGTTTATAAAGCTTTAAATAATCTCACCCCGGCTTATATATCTGAATGTCTGACACCTTATATTCCAAATCGTAACCTCAGATCCTCAACTGAGTGTCTCCTTAGAATTCCAAGAGCAAAACTTAAAAGAAGTGGTGAGGCGGCCTTCTGCTGTTATGCACCTAAAATCTGGAATAGCCTGCCAGTAGGAATTCGCCAGGCTAATACAGTGGAGAACTTTAAAAAACTACTGAAAACACATTATTTTAACATGGCCTTCTCATAACTTCACTGTAATTTAATCCTGATACTCTGTATATCTAATTCATTATAATAACTATTCATTCAAAATCTGTACTAACCCCTACTCTCTCTTCTGTTTCCTTTTCCGGTGTCCTGTTGGTGGTGGCGTACGCCACCACCATCTACCCAAAGCACCATGATGTTTCAACAATGATGGATGGATTAAAAGCCAGAAGTCTGTATGACCATCAGCATCAAGTGACTCCGTGAAAAACC
Organism: Erpetoichthys calabaricus; assembly: GCF_900747795.2. Lineage (NCBI taxonomy): Eukaryota > Metazoa > Chordata > Cladistia > Polypteriformes > Polypteridae > Erpetoichthys > Erpetoichthys calabaricus. Next base: position 1,615,685 of record NW_026261574.1, on the reverse strand, counting down.
CGAACTACCAAGAGGACTATTTCATTTATGTTAGGTAGAATGCCCAAAGGGGACTGGGCGGTCTCGTGGCCTGGAACCCCTACAGATTTTATTTTTTTCTCCAGCCTTCTGGAGTTTTTTTTTGTTTTTTCTGTCCACCCTGGCCATCGGACCTTACTCCTTTCTATGTTAATTAATGTTGTCTTATTTTAATTTCTTATTTTGTCTTTTATTTTTCTTCTCTTCATTATGTAAAGCACTTTGAGCTACTTTTTGTATGAAAATGTGCTATATAAATAAATGTTGTTGTATCACAGGAAAATTAATGGAAGGAATTATTAAGGATAAGATCGAGCAACACCTGGCAAGGACAGGAGTTATTCTAAGCAGTCAGCATGGGTTCAGAAGAGGGAGGTCGTGTTTTACTAACATGCTGGAATTGTATGAGGAGGCAACAAAAGGATACGATCAAAGTGGAGCTTATGATATTATTTATCTGGACTTTCAGAAAGCATTTGATAAGGTGCCACATGAGAGGTTGGGCATCAAATTAAAAGAGGTGGGAGTTCAGGGTGATGTTTGTAGATGGGTGCAGAATTGGCTCAGACACAGGAAGCAGAGGGTGATGGTGCGAGGAACCTCATCAGAACTGGCCGATGTTAAGAGTGGTGTTCCACAGGGGTCAGTGCTAGGGCCGCTGCTATTTTTAAATATATATATATATATATATATATATATATATATATATATATATATATATATATATATATATATATATATATATATATATATATAAATGATTTAGATAGTAATATAAGTAACAAGCTGGTTAAGTTTGCAGATGATACCAAGATAGGTGGATTAGCAGATAATTTGGAATCCGTTATATCATTACAGAAGGACCTGGATAGCATACAGGCTTGGGCAGATTTGTGGCAGATGAAATTTAATGTCAGTAGGTTTCGTCCGTTTATAGGAGATGGACGTCTGAAGCAGAGCTCCGCTAGCAGCGGCTTTATTTTCCCACGTATTTCATATTATTTAGAGATATCCTGTATTTAACCCGACCAAGGAACTTCCACTACAATATACAAGCATGAGTAACAAGAAGAAAAGTCAGAAAGAACCGGAAAAGAAACTTAAAGCTGTATCAAAGTCTAGACAGACTTCTGGCCTGAGTGCAAGTGCAAGGTATGGCCTCACGGAGACTGACCTGGAACAGGCAGACGAATGCGCAGAATTCCTGGGACCCCGCTCCATTGTATCGTCTCCAGTCGAGAGTGAAAATGGGAGCGAAGGTGCAAGTGATACAGGTCGCAATGGATTGCCGATTTCTAAGGATCATTCGAGACTAGAAAGGGCTCTGCAGGATGTGCTCTCATCTACTCATCGCGAGCCTGCAGCACCTGCTGTAACAGGAGCTGCATTTCCACTCGTGGAGCACGAAAGCCGAAGCGAACTGTCCGAACTGAAAGAGATGATCGCTACACTGGCCACTGCCATGGTTACGGCCATGAATGAGCTTAAGAATGAGCTTAAGAAAGATAACATGAATGATCTTAAGAAGGTGACCATTGAGCTCAAGAAGGATAACAAAGATAAGGAAACGCGTCTATTTAAACGTTTTGACGTGAACTTTAAAGGCATGTTGGAGAAATTAGTGGAACACATCGAAGAAACTAATTCCAAACTGAAAATGCTTGATGACCATATTAATGACGTTTCAGATCAGCTGGAAGACGTTAAGCAGGGACTCACGGCTCGAGTGGAAACAGCGGAACAAATGGCATCTAACGCCGATGAAAAAGCCACAGCTGCGAACTCCGAATGCAAAAAACTTGGAGACAGACTTGCAGCCCTGGAGGATGGGTGCAGAAGAAATAATATAAGAATTGAGGGTATACCTGAGAAACGAGAAAGCTCAAGCCCAGTGAAATTTGCAGTAGAATTACTGTCTAAAATAATTGGAGATGACTTTAAACTCGACATTGAGATAGCCATGGCTTATCGCACAAAGATACCAAGCGCCTTTAAACCTAGGTCTTTTATTGTCCGCTTCGAGCGACTACGATGTAAGCTTGATGTGATGGCACTTCTCAGACGTAAGCAAGAGATTATATTCGAAAATAATCTTATTCGTATTTTTCCCCGACTTTTCACCATCAACAGCTGCAAAACGCAGATCCTACATCGACATTAAAAAGTTGCTACGGAAAGCCAATATCAAATACAGCCTCTTGTATACCGCCAAACTGAAAGTGGAAGTTCAAGATCAACATTATATTTTCCTAAGCAAAGAAGAAGCTGAAAAGGAACTAAAGGAGCTGTTTCCGACACTTTTTTGAAAGTTAATAAGGAGCCGTATTCTATCAAGGCACGGGAAGGACCTATGATCTGCTCTCTGGATCCATGTTTAAAGAGACTGGTATTATAATTATACATCCCTTTTTTTTTCCTTTTCTTTATCTGGACTTTATATGTTTATGTTTTAATCAGAGTTAGAGTTATAGAGTTATAGACGTGAGTGTGAAAATGTGGAAGTAATTAAAGTATGATTCGTTTTTTTTTTTCTTCTTTTTTTTTTTTTTTTTTATTTTACTATACCTTAAAGTAGACTGTTTAATTTCATACCCTTGGTTTATTGCTTTTTCTACTATTTATACTATTACCATTATACTATTACAGTAGGAATTACCAGGTTTATCCTAGACTAGTTTTTAAAATTCATTCCCAGGGTTGTTTCTTTTTTTTTTTTTTCAATCTTAATATCTTAACTTAAAAGCGCTGAAGATTATTTCAAGCTTAAATATTGTTAATGAGAACATCTTCGGCAGATAGTATTAAGAATTTAACTGCAAAAGATATCTCTGTTTTAATTCTGTAACGCCGCTGCAGGGTGGGGTTTGTTTTGTTTTGGACGTGCTCTGTCTCTTCGTATGCCAGAGGACTGGAACATCGCGAAGTGGGATCTAGCCTCATGTGGGGAGGCAAAATGGGGGGGGGGGGGGGAAAGGGGGGAGAGAAGGAGAGCAGGTTATATCTAATCTATTCTTGTAATTCTTATAATTATAAATATCAATGCAACAATAGGCTAAAATGCAATAACTCATGGGGAGTCTTGAAACTAAGATTAAAACTGCCATATTACAATTAAAACTATAAAATGACATTAAAAACTCAGAATCAATGTCTCCATGATGGGACAGTTAACTTTGTGAGCTGGAATGTTAAAGGCCTGAATCACGAATTAAAGAGAAAGAAAGTATGCTCTCACCTAACAGGCTTAAACGCTAAAATAGTATTTTTACAGGAGACCCACTTACTAACCAAGGATCAGTTCAGATTACAAAAAGACTGGACTGGCCAAATGTTCCATTCTAGCTTTATAAAGAAAACTAGAGGGGTGGGAATTCTCATACACAGAACAGTTCCATTTGTAGAATCAGATGTAGTGTCGGACCCTGAAGGGAGATATGTGATGGTCATGGGAAACTCATATAACAGTAAAATGATTTTGATAAATGTTTATGCACCCAATGTTGATGATAAGGAATTCATGCAAAATCTATTTGGATCCATTCCCAATGTGAACACTCATAAAATTATAATGGCTGGGGACTTTAATTGTATTTTAAATCCACTCTTAGATAGGACTCCTGTGACAGGGGGGACGACATCTAATACTGCAAAGATAATTACACAGTTTTTGAATGATCACAACTTATCAGACCCCTGGAGGTTTCTTAACCCAAACTCAAGAACATATTCGTTCTACTCACCAGTGCATTATAGCTACTCAAGAATTGATTATTTTTTTTATAGATAATAATTTCCTGCCTACAATTAAATCATGCAAATATGACACAATTGTTATCTCTGACCATGCCCCCTCTAGTCTTGGAGCTAAAATCAATAAGCCCCCTCACACTCACCTCGCAGATGGCGTCTTAACCCTCTTTTATTGGCAGACGAGAACTGCACAGAATTTATATCCAAACAAATCAGCTTCTTCCTAGAGACAAACACGTCCACAGAGGTTTCTGCAGGAACACTCTGGGAAACTCTAAAGGCCTTCTTAAGAGGACAGATTATTTCATATCTTTCCCACAGAAATAAATTAGAAACCAAGAAAGTGTCAGAGCTAAGAAATGAAATTACTAGAATAGATGAAGAACAAGCCAGGCGTCCAAATGAAGTTCTCCACAGGAAAAGGCAGGCCCTACATACAGAACTTAACATCTTCACAACTAAAGAAACTGAACAACTTATTTATAAGTCTAGACAGCATTACTATGAACACGGAGAAAAGCTAATAAGCTTTTAGCTCAACAAATTCATAAACAAGAAGTTCACAATGCAATACCAGTAATCACCAACAAGAATGGAGAAGAAATCATCGACCATAATAAAATAATCCACACATTTAGAGATTACTATAAATCTTTATATTCCACTGAGCCCAAAGAAGACAACAGACAATCTAATGCATTTCTGGATACTTCACAGATACCACAAATAGATGCTTTAAGTGCTGAGGAACTGGATAAACCTCTAACGCTAACAGAATTACTAGACGCTATAAAGTCACTACAAAGTGGGAAATCATCAGGACCTGATGGTTACCCCGTAGAATTTTATAAGAAATTCTCCACTCAGCTAGCTCCCCTCTTATTGGCAACATTTACAGAAGCTAGAGACAACCAAATACTACCTCAAACATTTCGACAAGCATAATCACCGTCTTTCCTAAACAAAATAAGGACTTGTTACAATGTGCATCATACAGACCAATTTCACTCCTGAATAATGATGTTAAGATACTCTCAAAAATCCTAGCTAGAAGGATGGAGAAAGTGCTGCCCTCGGTAATATCACAAGATCAAACTGGATTTATTAACCCCTTAACCGCCCTCTGCCGGATATATCCGGCACCGTTGTTTTATTGCTAACGCCATACTGCCGGAATTATCCGGCACATTTGCCTGTGGTTATATGAATGCCTGGCAAGTAGTATAACTGACGGTTTGGCGTGGGTATTATTACTACGTTGTATTTCGACATGTCTGTGGTTGTTTTGGCCGGTCATGTGACGTGATTCGCATGTAACAGCTGTGAATATGGCGAAACGTAAACTGACTTCAAGTGAGGCTTTGCAGGCGATTTTGGACAGTTCTGATCATGATTGTAGCAGTTCTGAAGAAGATTTTAGCGACAATGATGAGCAGCAACGTGTGCTGCATGATACTGTGAATGAAGACGCATCGGATGACGGCGATGAGTGGGTGTATCCCCAGCATCTCAACTGGACTGCTGCCTGAGGTGAGCTACCTTTTCTGCATCCGTTTGAGGCAACGTGTGGCTTTATTGTTGATGTAAACAATTACACTGCTGAGCAGTTTTATGAGCTGTTTGTGTCACCTGATTTGATCAGACAAAGCTGTATGCAGCACAGTTTATTGAGAAAAATCCCAATTTACCTCCACATTCCCGTGTTCGTGCTTGGTTTGACACTGATGAAAACGAAATGAAAAAATTCATTGGGATTTTGATGTTGATGGGAATAATCAGAAAACCAGATATTGAGATGTACTGGTCTACAGATCCTATGTATGCAACACCTATTTTTGCAGCTGTCATGACACGTAACCGATTCTCTTTGCTGCTGAAATTCTTTCATTTGAATGACAACAGAAATGAGCCAGATAAGAAAGATCCAAACCGCGACCGCTTGTTCAAGCTACGTCCTTTGATTGATCATTTATTTGAAGCATTTCAGTTGCTCTACATGCCAGGACCGTCAGTTGCAGTTGATGAAAGTTTATTGTTGTGGAAGGGCCGCTTACAGTTTCGACAGTATCTACCATTGAAAAGGGCACGGTTTGGTATCAAGATGTTTTGCTTAGCTGAGAATTCAGGTTACATTTATAGATTTCGTGTATACACTGGCAAAGAGGATCCTATGAGTAGTATTTCAGCAGTGTTGCCAGATGAATGTAAGGACTTTGGACTTTCAGAAAAACGCTGTCGTCTCTGTTCAAAGAAGGGTCAGCGTAGAGACGTCAAGACCTTCTGCTCAAAGTGTCCCAGCAATCCAGGACTTTGTGCAGTTCCCTGCTTTGGCCTGTGGCACAGCAAACTCAAATACTGGGAATGAAACTATGATTGACTGAACTACTTTTTACTTTTGAATTACTTTTGACGGTTCCGTTTTGTAGTAGACAATAAATCCAGAAGCCTGAGAAAAGGTACATTTTGTGTTTTATTATGTGTTTGCCCATTTCTAGAACTTGCACAACATTTAGTGGTCAATACTGCTTGAATAAATGTAAAAAATGTAAAAAAAATGTAAAAAAGTAAAAAAACGAAAATTGTTCAGATTTCGCCTGGCGTGGGGAATATTTAGGGAGTTGGCGGTTAAAGGGTTAAAGGCTGACACCTTTCTTCAAATCTCCGACGCTTGTTTAATGTTATATATTCACCAGCAAAATCAAACACCCCAGAGATATTACTATCATTAGACGGAGAAAAAGCATTTGATATGATTGAATGGAATTACCTTTTCACTGCATTGGAGAAATTTGGGTTTGGCCCGAATATTTGTGCTTGGATCAAACTACTGTATACCAATCCAGAAGCTTCAGTTTGTATTAATAACATTTGCTCAGACTACTTTAAACTAGAACGTGGTACCAGACAAGGATGTCCCTTGTCGCCACTGTTGTTTGCAATCGCTATTGAACCACTGGCGGTTCACTGCTGAAATTCTTATCAGATAAAGGGGATTGTCAGAGAAGGACTGGAACAGAAAATTTCTCTATATGCAGATGATATGGTCTATATATATCAGACCCAGAAAACACTGTCCCCCGCTGTTTTAACAGCACTAACAGAATTTCAAAAGATATCTGGTCTTAGAATTAATCTGAATAAAAGTATACTCTTTCCAGTGAATTCACAAGCATATAATATCAGATTAGACACCCTACCTTTAACCATAGCAGATCAGTTTAAATACCTAAGGGTAAATATCACAAGTAAACAAAGCTTTTTATCAACAAAATTTTGGCGTCTGTATGGAAAAAATTAAGCAAGACTTGCATAGATGGTCAACCCTTCATCTCACTCTAGCCGGAAGAATTAACATTGTTAAGATGAATATCCTTCCTAAACTTTTTAGAATGTTTTCAAACATTCCAATATATATCAATAAATCGTTTTTTTAACAGTTAGATTCAATAATAACCTCATTCATTTGGAACTCAAAACACCCACGTATCCGAAGAGCGACCCTACAAAGACCTCAGGCAGAAGGTGGCATGGCTTTACCTAATTTTCAGTTTTATTACTGGGCAGCAAACATACAAGCCATAAAAACCTGGACACAAATAAATGAACACACACAGGCTTGGTCCGCAATAGAAGTAAAATCCTGTAGTACTTTCTTTATATTCCCTGCTCTGCTCTCCAATAAATGCAAGTTATCGCAAATATACTAATAACCCAATTGTGCTTTACTCACTCAGAATATGGAACCAAATTAGAAAGCACTTTAAGATGGAAAATCTTTTATCAGTGGCACCTCTGCAAGAGAACCACCTCTTTCAACCTTCGCAAGTATATCCAGTTTGTAATACCTGGAAAAGTTTTGGGATTAAAATGTTCAGAGATCTTTATATAGACAACATATTTACATCTTTTGAACAATTACATTCAAAATTTAACCTCCCAGCTACACATTTCTTTTACTATCTTCAAATTAGAAATTTTGTTAAACAGAAATTGCCCGATTTCCCCCACCTTGCACCTTCCACAATGCTGGAAAAAATACTGCTCAATTTCGAGGAATTAAACACCATTTCCGCAATATATAAAATCTTATTAGAGTCCCTACCTTTCAAAGATCCAAGAGGACATTGGGAAGAAGATCTCTTAATCAATATATCAGAAAAGGAGTGGAAGGTAGCAAAGCAGAGAATTCACTCGAGTTCTACAGTATATGCGCAAAGCATAGAATTATTCAACTAAAAATTATATATCGAGCCCATCTGTCTCGCTTAAACCTGTCCAAAATGTTTCCAGGGCAGGATCCAACCTGCGAGTGCTGCAACCAAGCTCCTGCCTCACTGGGTCACATGTTTTGGGCCTGCACCAAACTAACATCATTTTGGACAAAAATTTAAGTGCCTCTCAGACAGCCTTGGTATCACAATCCCTCCTAACCCATTAACAGCTGTGTTCGGTGTTCTTCCAGATGGACTTGAATTGGAGAAGGACAAGCAAACTGTGATTGCATTCACTACACTACACTACAAATTGAAAGAATCCTAATTCTCCTCTTATAAGTCAGTGGGAAACTGATGTTTTATATTATTTGAAATTGGAAAAAATCAAATTTTCAGTTAGCGGATCTGTACAAAATTTTTTCAAAACATGGCAGGATTTAATGTTGCCTTATTAAAAAGCCTTAAGCAATTTTCCTTTAGCCAAGCTCTCCTTCTCAGGGGTGGGGTTTGATTAGTCTTCAAATTTGTTGGGTTATAAATTGATCTGTTTGTATGGAATGATTACAATGAAAATTAATAAAATAAAAATATTAAAAAAAAAAAGAAATTTAATGTCAGTAAATATAAAGTATTGCACATTGGAAGTAAAAATGTTAGGTGTGAATATACAATGGGAGGTCAGAAAATCGAGAGTACACCTTATGAGAAGGATTTAGGAGTCATAGTGGACTCTAAGCTATCGACTTCCCAACAGTGTTCAGAAGCCATTAAGAAGGCTAACAGAATGTTAGGATATATAGCACGATGTGTGGAGTACAAGTCCAAGGAGGTTATGCTCAACCTTTATAATGCACTGGTGAGGCCTCATCTTGAGTACTGTGTGCAGTTTTGGTCTCCAGGCTACAAAAAGGACATAGCAGCACTAGAAAAGGTCCAGAGAAGAGCGACTGGGCTGATTCCAGGGCTACAGGGGTTGAATTATGAGGAAAGATTAAAAGAGCTGAGCCTTTACAGTTTAAGCAAAAGAAGATTAAGAGGTGAAATGATTGAAGTATTTAAAATTATGAAGGGAATTAGTGCAGTAGATCGAGACTTATTTTAAAATGAGTTCATCAAGAACACGGGGACACAGTTGGAAACTTGTTAAGGGTAAATTTCACACAAACATTAGGAAGTTTTTCTTTACACAAAGAACGATAGAAACTTGGAATAAGCTACCAAGTAGTGTGGTAGACAGTAAGATGTTAGGGTCTTTCAAAACTCGACTTGATGTTTTCTTGGAAGAAATAAGTGGATAGTACTGGCGAGTTTTGTTGGGCTGAATGGCCTGTTCTCGTCTAGCGTGTTCTAATGATCTAATGTAAAAGATGGTTTGCTATTTCTCCACTTACTACAGTGTATATGGTATTTACCTAAGAGAATGACGATGTTAATCATATCAGAGACAGATGGATATAAGTTATCCATGTAGAACATAATATGAGACAAGTCAAACTGTGGGATGTCATTAACCTTGAGTGATAAGCAGCTGTGTATTTCTAACCAAAATATGGCTGAAACAGGACATGAAAAGAACAAGTGTTGTAATGTTTCACAAGTTGAATCACAAAAAGAACACAGGTCCACCTCAAATTGAAATCTTTTTTCTTTTAATTATCTTGAAATATGTTTCTTTAATTTTTAGGGAAACAGGCCACTTAAATTTAGAAAAAAGCCTTTTCCAGAATTGACTGATCCCCATTAAAAACTTGCAAATGCTTTCCTGAGTTAAAATCATGGAAAAGAGTGGATTTAAAATTTGCTCTAATGACCTTATTATTACATTTACAATCATTTAGATTACAATTACCAATTTTTAAGTTTGGCAGCACTGGCTTGACTTCTGAATATAACATGATGTTGAAGATTAACTGTCTTAATGCCAATGTGATTGCCTGAAGAATTTTAAATGAGGTTGTACTCAAAAAGAATACAGAAAGGTTTGTCAGGCAATCCGTAATGTCAAGTTGTGAATCGGCGTACACAGTTCAGATCGAGTTGTGCCGTAAAGTGGATTTTCTTTATTTTTTCATTAAGGGCATGTGATGTGTGTCACTACCTGGTCCCCGTTACCGGTCCGCACGTATTGAAAGGCTACGTCATCGCACACTTTACTATGCTGACCAATCTGTTTAACGCATGCGTGAACACTTTACGGCTTGCTAGGCTTTCAATATGCCTGCGCGCACAAATCAGGCAGGCAGGCAGATCGGGTAGCGACAGTGAAACCTTAGACTTTGAATCAATGGTTGGAACTTTTAAGATTAACTGGCTAAGAGCTTGTTTGTCACAATCTGACGTGGTTTCATATACACAGATCTACTTTTAAAAAATTAGGAGGAATTGAGTTTCTATTAAAATGCGACTGAGATTAGTAAAATTCCTGTTAAATTATCTAGTTTACACAAACAGATCCTTTCTTTCTGAAAAATGATTTTTACACACAACTTCTCACCACATGTCTACCCTACGGAATAACAGAGTGATAACAGTTAATAGAAAGTCATTATTTAATAGAAACTGGTTTGAGTGTTGGACTCAGTTGGTAATCTGCTAGACTCTGTGTCCTTTTTGAAGATATTTAAATTAGATTGTACTCAAAAAGAATACAAACAGGTTTGTCAGGCAATCCCATTGGCATTGAAGTTAAATTAAATAAACACATTTCAAGATAATAACAATATATACCGGGTGGCAGAATTTTTAAAAAGAATATTTCAATTTGAGGTGGACCTGTGTTCTTTTTGTGATTCAACTTGTGAAACATTACAACACTTGTTCTTTTCATGTCCTGTTTCAGCCATATTTTGGTTAGAAATACACAGCTGCTTATCACTCAAGGTTAATGACATCCCACAGTTTGACTTGTCTCATATTATGTTCTACATGGATAACTTATATCCATCTGTCTCTGATATGATTAACATCGTCATTCTCTTAGGTAAATACCATATACACTGTAGTAAGTGGAGAAATAGCAAACCATCTTTTACATGGTTCATTAAAGATTTGAAACAATACTTCCTTCTTACAGATTTGCTGGATTTCAGTTTCTTATCTGATAGGATTTATGATAACATCTCTCATTTTACACTGTTTTCATTTATGCCTCCTGTATCTTTTGGCCTGTGCTCCCTATTTGTTATCTTGCATATGCTGTCCTTCCGTCCCGTGATGCGCAGTCGCCCTCTGCGCAGCTGCCCGAAAAACCTTACGAGACCGACATCGCGGCAGGTGGCGGATTTACAGCCGCGAAAATTCAAAGAGAAAGGCGACTTCGATTAAAGCCATAGTGGCCTGAAAGACGATTTCGACTACAGCTCGAGGCCTAATTACGCATTCACTCAATACACCTATATCAGGTTTGTGGTGCTTATACTTACTATTCCACTCGTGCCCGTTTCATCTTACGTTGTCGAAACGGGCTCTTTGTCTAGAACATACATACAATACGACTTGGCTTACTACACTGCGCTCTCCTGTCTCTCTGTAGGATAGTCTTAACACCGCGGAGGGACAAAACTGAAACAATAGGCAGAAATCAAAGCGCCGTTAGTGTGGAATGGCCGTCTCCCCGATGTCTGCGATTCGAGAAGGAATCGACAAAAGGAACACACGGAGATGAATGAACAGGCGCCACCAATGTGACTGGGTGGTACGAGTTAAAATTTGGGACTCAGCCACATTAAGTGAACCGCAGATACCAATGAACAGAAACAGCACGCGGGTGGTCACAGGAGGATTCACTCGAGCAAAGATCGGCGGGGGCTAATGAACACGAACGCGACGCTCGCCACTCATTCAAATCGCGCGCAGCGATTCTAATGGAGCGAATGAAAACTCACACACATCCATAAAGTGCATCCCCAAAATCCAGAGTACTTACTATCTGCCTCGTGGCGATGAGATTGTTTCTGAACTTGTTCAAACTTCTCTCTCACTCAGCAACAGTCTTTCGTCGGTAGTATTTGTCGCAGTGATGGCCCGCTCGTTACTGAGGTTTCGAAGCACTGCTTCGAGACTTGCTTCAAATACGCCCGTCACGTGATTTTGAGTCACGCTAGCGTAATGACGTCATTGATATCTGCGCAGTCAGCAGTCGATTTGGTCACTCACTAGTCTGCGAAAGTGCTTTGGCTCAAAGTGTAAAAGCGGTTATCGCTACTATAGGGATAAGATACACCAACCTGAGTTCAAATCCTAATTGGGGCTCGCATATGTTGAAACAAAGATTTTGTATAAAACAGTTAAGTAGTACTTGTCTGTAAGTTAACAAATATATTTTGGAGACATTATGAATGAATTACATTGGGCACCTTTTTCCTTGGTGTGGAAACGTGTCCACCTAGTATCTGTAACAAATTAATGAGCATATTTTGCGTAAGGTAGCACGTATTATAACAATCCAGAATCTACTCTACCCCATGTCGATCATATCAGAGAAACGCTTCACTAAAGCCGACGTGGTCATTACACCAGTATATGCGCAAGACACTCTCATTAAACGTTTTTACTATTCAGTGATTCCCAGATCTGTAGCTGATTTGTATTATTGATTTCCAAGAAGCAATGTGAGTAAAAGCGTGTGCTGCATAACTAATCACAACTGTCTTTAAAACAGAATCAGCGCCATCAACAGTGTCTTTTGCAATTTTAGGAAAGCCACGGGATTTCTGCGTTAATGTGACAAAAAGTTGTAAGGAAACTTTGCGAATTCATCCAGAGGTGAACATAAAGATCACTCAAGTACTGACAAGAAGGAGCAGCTGGATAAGCACATCTGGAGCCAAACTTTCAAAAAAGCACCTGACTTTGTCAGCAACATCCTTTCCTTCTGAATGCATCTTATCAAAGGCTGCGCTGGGGGCTAAATAAGTAATCTTCCGAACTGCAGCACAACAAATAAATCATTGATGTAAATAGAATTGCAGATAGAGTAAGCTTTTGTCGTTTCTGTATTCTTAAACCATCTTCCAGTTCCACAATCCCATGCAGTCACTGTCACGTTTAACGTTCCCTGCTCCTCACCTGTCGTGTCACCCAAAGCATCAACACTCAGTTTGATTCAAGGCTTTACCGTCCTTCCTTTCATAAACATAAAATAAGACACACATTCCCTCTACATACGTGTCCAATAATAATAGTAAACTGGTAAGAACGAGAAAAAGCACAAGATGGGAATATTCATGACAAGAGCCTCTGCATCAGGGTGAGGATGTGCCTTGTCTCCCATTACGTGAGCTCGTCTGCCACCCCTCAGTTGCACTGGTACACGTTACACTGGGGGGCAAATGCAATGGAGAATACCGACAATGTACACCTTCAGAAGTGGAATAAATCGACTGTATAAGTAGAACATTTCAGATAAACAATGAATTTTGTTAATCATAAACAATGCAACATAACTATCATATATGTTGTTACTTTTTATTTATTCTCACCAAACGTTACATATCTACATGGGAAATGAACATGGGTAATATGTTTATAATCATTCTCACTAAAATACACTGTCAAAATATATTAATGAGCAAACTGAGACACATTGGCCTTTAGGAAATATCAAAAAGCGTATGCGCTGTCATTTAGGACAGAATGCATTGTTAACGTCACGCACTCTCTACTGACGCGATGTCACGAAAACAAAGAAACAGCACAGTCCATGCAAACTCATATCCTCCTTGGTTTTTGACCTTATGATTAATTGTCAATATCAAATCAATAAAGTCATTTTAAGAAGATGACAAGTCTGCTATAGTCAGATCAATTAACTCTCATTTTAAAAGTTTGCTAATACAGAATATAAAATAGAATCTCAATGATACGGGACTCGCGAGTAGTAATGAATAATATGTGACACTGAGAAAATATAAATCCTAATAACGGGAACAAGTAAAAACTATGACTTCCTAAAACGGACACTGTAAATGTAGGCATTTCAATAAATAATTTAGGAGACTTGTGTGTGCATTTCAATATCGATTTAAGAACTAGGTAGGCTACCTATTGTACTATAAACGGTACCTGAGGCAGCACTTAACAGTAAATAGTCTAACAGGACAATGACTGACTGTAGGAAGATGCTGCGCCGCTACAATAAAGGGTCACACTGTCATTCTGCATGTTTAGAAGGCGCTGATTGGCTGAAACTGTTTATAGCGAATTGTTCCAAGTTGGAAGTGCCATATAGCGATCAGAAACGAAAAGATACATTTAGGCATGCTGCATAGTAGTTTGTTTTTCTACAATACAAATTCAGTACGACACCAGGGTCTCCAAACACACAAATATGAAGCTTATTACGTTTTTCAGTGAAACTCTTTACATACACAATATAATTAGGGACGTGTGCCCCCTGCCTGACTACGACGGCCCAACCTTCCCTCCATAGCTCGATTCGCTCGCTATCCATCCAAGCTGAAAATATTGTTAAAAGGAGGAATTGAAAAAAAACCTTTCACAAGAGGAGGATCAATGACGCAAACCCCTGGTATTGTTACTGAGAGACAGTTGTGATACCATTGAGTGACCTAATCGGGATAATTAACGAGCTCCGCACAATTGAACTACTACTACTGTTCTTACTGCGGCGGATGTAGAAATACAGTGCATCCGGAAAGTATTCACAGTGCATCACTTTTTCCACATTTTGTTATGTTACAGCCTTATTCCAAAATGGATTAAATTCATTTTTTTCCTCAGAATTCTACACACAACACCCCATAATGACAACGTGAAAAATGTTTACTTGAGATTTTTGCAAATTTATTAAAAATAAAAACATTGAGAAAGCACATGTACATAAGTATTCACAGCCTTTGCCATGAAGCTCAAAATTGAGCTCAGGTGCATCCCGTTTCCCCTGATCATCCTTGAGATGTTTGTGCAGGTTCATTGGAGTCCACCTGTGGTAAATTCAGTTGATTGGACATGATTTGGAAAGGCACACACCTGTCTATAGAAGGTCCCACAGTTGACAGTTCATTTCATAGCACAAACCAAGCATGAAGTCAAAGGAATTGTCTGTAGACCTCAGAGACAGGATTGTCTAGAGGCACAGATCTGGGGAAGGTTACAGAAAAATTTCTGCTGATTTGAAGGTCCCAATGAGCCCAGTGGCCTCCATCGTCCGTAAGTGGAAGAAGTTTGAAACCACCAGGACTCTTCCTAGAGCTGGCCGGCCATCTAAACTGAGCGATCGGGGGAGAAGGACCTTAGTCTGGGAGGTGACCAAGAACCCGATGATCACTCTGTCAGAGCTCCAGAGGTCCTCTGTGGAGAGAGGAGAACCTTCCAGATGGACAACCATCTCTGCAGTAATCCACCAATCAGGCCTGTATGGTAGAGTGGCCAGACAGAGGCCAGTCCTTAGTAAAAGGCACATGGCAGCCCACCTGGAGTTTGCCAAAAGGCACCAGAAAGACTCTCAGACAATGAGAAAGAAAATTCTCTGGTCTGATGAGACAAAGATTGAACTCTTTGGTGTGAATGCCAGGCATCACGCTTGGAGGAAACCTGGCACCATCCCTACAGTGAAGCATGGTGGTGGCAGCATCATGCTGTGGGGATGTTTTTCAGAGGCAGGAACTGGGAGACTTGTCAGGATAAAGGGAAAGATGACTGCAGCAATGTACAGAGATGTCCTGGATAAAAACCTGCTCCAGAGCGCTCTTGACCTCAGACTGGGGCAACGGTTCAACTTTCAGCAGGACAACGACCCTAAGCACACAGCCAAGATATCAAAGGAGTGGCTTCAGGACAACTCTATGAATGTCCTTGAGTGGCCCAGCTAGAGCCCAGTCTTGAATCCGATTGAACATCTCTGGAGAGATCTTAAAATGGCTGTGCACCGACACTTCCCATCCAACCTGATGGAGCTTGAGAGGTGCTGCAAAGAGGAATGGGCGAAACTGGCCAAGGATAAGTGTGCCAAGCTTGTGGCATCATATTCAAAAAGACTTGAGGCTGGAATTGCTGCCAAAGGAGCATCGACAAAGTATTGAGCAAAGGCTGTGAATACTTATGGACATGGGATTGCTCAGTTTTTTTATTTTTAATTAATTTGCAAAAACCTCAAGTAAACTTTTTTCACGTTGTCATTATGGGGTGTTGTGTGTAGAATTCTGAGGAAAAAAATGAATTAAATCCATTTTGGAATAAGTCTGTAACATAACAAAATGTGGAAAAAGTGATGCGCTGGGAATACTTTCCGGATGCACTGTATGTTGTTTTACATATACACGTTAAATTGGTTTAATTGACACAAGAGTATCATTGTTGTATTCTCTTAATGAAGACGAAAAAATTATATTTATAGATGTATACTATATGATGTACGGTTTTGAACAAAATTAAGCATTCCATAAAAAGGTTGCAAAATTTACCTAATCTTTTTATATATATAAAGTAGATATATAACAATATTTCTTTGACACTATGTATCAGACAAAGGAAATCACAGCAATCCACAAGAACAATAATTAATTCTCAGCAACTACCTGAATTGTAGTTTAACTATATTAAGTGAAGTGTGTAATGTCAATATGAATTACAAAATATAACTAGAGAGTTAAGTGTCAGATAGACTCTCAAAATATAGAGGTCAATGCCTTTGAGTGTGCTGAGGCTTCACAAAGATTCATTAACCAGTGACCATGTATGCTCGAGGCTTCGAAGCCCTATCATGATCCAACCTCAGTACTAGGCATATCTGAGGCTTTGGAGCCCCGTCATGATCTCAATACTACGCATGTCTTCTCGAGGCTTCGAAGCCCCGTCACGATGCAATCTAAGTGTGCATGTCTGCTTAGTGCTTCAAATCATTATTCATCGAGCTCCAGTTTGAAGTACATATGGCATCAACAAAGTTCAAAAACTCGACAGAATTCCCATTGAAATGAATGTTTGTGGATGATACATACATGTTAAATGATTGTGCTCGATAATACTTTGTGGCAAAAAATAAAATTATAAATTATACATCATACAAATGCCGACTTGTAGAATGCATAATGCTGCAAAGAAGAGCTTTAGTAATACGGGTGACGACACATCTCTCAATATAATACTCTCATAAATATCCATTCTTCGCCTCATGCAACGTTTTCATGCAACACTGAACGTATGTCATATAGTATACATCTATATATCATTGTTTTCATGTTCATTACATACATACTGTACATACATACATACATACATACATACATACATAAAAAACATACATTATATACATCCACCCTGCTGAAAACAGTAGTGGTGCAGCGGTAGCGTTTGCCGCGCCATAAAAAGGCTTGCGTGGGTTCGGGTCCCACATCCACCCATTGTGAATTGTGACCCAAAAGAGTCTGTTTTTCTTTTTTTTTAATTTAACAGCAAATTCCACCGTGGACCGAGAGCGAGCAAGGCGAGAACACTTGTAAAAATATATCAAATGGAAATGGGCATCTTGTTTCATGTCTATACTGTAACAAAAAAAAATATTTGAGTGATGATTTCAACTGTTATTGTAGTTGTTGATGGCGGGTTTAGCGGTTTAAATTTTTAAATATTAAATTAATAAGGTGGAATGTGTTCTTACTTTGAGTGTTGGGGGTGGGGGGGGGGGGTGCTAGTGCTACACGGTAAATGTGTTAGTGACTGGGATTGCGTCTCTATAACTGGAAGATTGCTTAGGAATGATACAGACTGGACAACTATATGTTTTAGGAAATGTTTTATTATTGCACTGTGCTGTGACTAAGACAACTTTTTACTGATCGCCTGTCCAGACCTTGAAGATGTGTTCACGAGGGAGGGATGCTGCTGTTAAAAGCAAATGCTTTTTCGGCAGGTCCAGATGTGTTTATCCCGCTGCTTTCTGTTGCCTCAGCACTCAAGAGGATCTTTAATGCCGACCTTGATCCCTGCACTGCTCACCTTGGAGTGTCCCGTGTGTGTCTGTGTGTTGGTGTGCCGGTGACTGATCTGCGCCGTGTCTCTCAGCCTCTCTGATGAGCTCCAGATTGACACCTTTGAATGTTTGGTGCAGCAGAGCAAATTCAACCTGATCTACCACAGTGGGTTTGTTATCACCTTATTCAATGGAGGGGTTCATGGACGTCAAATGCCGATGAATAGAAGATGAATTAATGTAAATACGTGAGCTGCCTTACACAATTAGTCTTCGCATTTTGATGGCGATTCTAAGTGGTGATGATTCCCGAACAGAACTCTTATGCGATCCTTCCACAGTATCTCTCAAAATTATTTAGCACAAATTGGTTATAAAGATTTCACTCGAGATTATTTTTTTTAATTATGATCAGTCTTTAATTCGGATCGAACTCGGGCTAGCACTACGCTCAGAATTTGAAAAGCAACCACCTTAGTTAATTGAGCCACTGACGGCATCTTTTCTTCGTAGCGAACTCGTTACTCTTGAGCCCCAAAAAATATTGTAAAGTATTAATAAATTAAATATTTTAATACTTGATCGAATAATAACATCTGTGATTTAAGGATTTTACCTTTTCCTTCTCAAATGTGCTTACCTATATCATGGTAAAGTACAGGGATAAACCTTTATTTTCTGTCTACTCCATTTTAATTAAGTCAGACCAAAGAAAACATTTAAGGCTATTAAATGTGAGCTCAAGAAAAGATGAGGGTTAATTATAATACTAATAACATGAGCGATTATAATGATACAGTGCAAAAGTAAATACTAATTGAAAGAGCCGGGAATCCATGAGGTGAGGCGTCTTATTTTGTTTAACTCTTGCTATCGTATAGTGCATTGTGCCTGTCAGCGTTAGTTATATTTATATTTTTTAGACATCAGACACTAGAAGCTGCTGACGAACCCTTCTCTTCGTTGTCAGTCTGTAGCTGCGAAAAAATGAAAGCAATAAGAGTTGTAACAGACGTCATTGAAGTGGCTCATAAGTTTGTGTAGCGTTAATGAAAATGGCCAGGAGGTGTCACTAGAGAGGTGAGTGTCAAATGCTTCGAACCTTCAATACGATTTCCTACACAATTGCTTCAAACGTGTTGATGCTTCGTGAGGCTTCATTCCGCCCATCACTACTACCTGGGGGGATTTTCCGTACGTCGCTTAAATCATCCGAGATCAGATGCCTCAACTTGGATGAGTTAATGCCAGTGAAACTCCTCTGGGTTAAGTCGGTTTTTCAAACTAACAAATAACTTTGTTTTGCATGGTTATGCTTGTACTGTGAACCTTTACGTTTGTAATAATACCGGCAACTCTTCAAATTCCACAAGGCAAGTTTCACGCTTGATCAGTTATTCTGTCGTGAAGTAGGCTTTTGATAAAGTTCAGATTGACTGCAGTGGTGCATGATGTTACCTTTTTTTCTTTACAGCTTAGTTCCTTATGTTGGAGTAATGTGTCTAAATTGTAATACCAAATAATCTGCGATGTTTTTGTACCATCAATTTTAATAGAATTTCATGGTAGTTTTGTGCAGTTGATGCCTGCCATTTCTAAACTGTTAAAGACTTTCCTGCAATGTGCAGTACGCCACTAACTTGTATGTGACTCAGACTGACAGTCGCGATGTGCACAGAGCCTTTCAATTTAATTACAAGTGACATTTATATTTCTTTCCTTTCAGCCAACTTGCTACAAGAATATCTTCTGGAAATTGGATGTTAATGAAAAATCAGGTAAACTGCAAACACCCGTCTGTTAAACTTGTAATTCACTTGTCGTGTTTGACTTTCAGGTGTCTTTTTATTCTTTCCTTCTTTTCTGAGGACATCCCTGCTGGTTCAGTAGACTGTGGAATAGACATGTTGATGGTGTTTGAATATGAATTGTAGGCTTTATGTAACTTTACATTTGTGTTTAGATTGTGTAGGAGTTCAGTACTTTATCTCTTATCCTCTGTCAGTCTGCTCTTTATCTGACTATGCAGGAACCCTTTGATTTTACTGTCAGTCTTTTAAAGATGCTAATAATATATACAGTATATTTTTTCTTTATGTGTGGCATACCTTTAATTGTGGCATTCATTTAACGTGCCCTCCACTATTAATGACACCCCTTATAAAAATGTTAATTTTAAAAATATTTATTTCTTGATGTGGGCTTTGTTTTTCTTTGAATAAAATTGTTTCAATCAAAAGTCAGATGTTTCTGATTTTTTCAGTTCAAGATGACATTTCTTCAGCAGACAGGGATTTTTTTTTCTAACCCTTCTTACTAATTTTTACATAGGGGTGCCAGTAATAGTGGAGAGCACTGTATACAGTTTATCCATTACATCTTAGGATGACTTGCATATTACTTTAGGTAGTGTCCAGATTGGTGTATTCATAATACTCTGAAATAATTAATGTATTCTAAAAACTATTGAGATAACCACAAAAACAGGTGTTTTTGTAGTGAACCACAGAGTAATCCTCACAGTTTGAACTTTATTCCAAAGTGTCCACTTTTATGAGAAAACAGGAGTGTTCAGACCAAAACCAGACAGCTTGCACAAGACAAATAGTGTACTACATGTGACAATTTGATGTTTTATTTGTGTGTCCACCGTGTAGGAGAGCAGGCTGGCTGTGTGTCTGCAGGGGGGCAGCTGACTGGAGAACAAGGGGCTCAGGTTTATGAGGCTGCAGAGATCAGCAGGGCCTCCAGGAGGACTCAACATGAAAAACAGTTGGAGTTCATCATAAAGGGCCATGAAGCAGATGAAGACCTGCTGGTAACTTAGTTCAGATAACAAGTAAAATTTTGTTATTGTACTCTGTAGCAAAGACCTATGATAACCTTATAGCACCAAACTCTTGTATTTGCTTGTCCAACAGGCTTTTGTATCTGGAAAGGTTTAAAAAAATGATGAAGATCCTAAAAGTCACCAGGTAATGACCTCCATACAGTAGAAGATGAGGAGCTGACAGATGGCCTCTACAACTACCTGATGAAGTGCTGTGAAGAGCTGTAGGCACTTTGTAAAGATCCACAGAGTTCACATCATTCTGGATGTGCTGATGCCGGAGGCTCATCTGGCTTCAGTGAATCTCTGAGTACAGAAAGTGTCTCTGTGAGTAAGAAGCAGAAGGTCTGTTCATCAATGGACCAGCAGACAGTAAGTGGGACGTCATGTGGTGTTGGGGAGCAGATGGTCCTTTCTTTTTATTCTCAGCACCATTCATCTGTTAATCAGAATACCATTTTACTTGTAGTGAATTTAGACAAGAATATAAACTAAATACATATAAATGTAAATATATGTTTAAAGTGAAATTTAAAATACGTATTAATAGTACTGGTGAAAGTAAATCTTTTTTTTTTTTTAAATTGAGCGAAGAGTTTGACAAACTTGAGATTCAACTGTTGGAGTACAAAGACAGACAGACCGCATCACTGAGGCTTTTCAACTTGGGATTCCATCTCAGTGCCTCATCTAATAAACGTGTCACTGGCTTTACTGGTCTTTGGCCTTTTTTATTTCTGAGTGTTAAACTGACTGTGCATAATAGAGTTGTGTAGATTTGATTTAACTATTGATGTAAATAATAAAGGACACTTTGTTGATTAAGTTCTGTACTTTTGAAATTGTCTGCTTATCTGTTTTAGCCAATTCATGCCATCTGTATTTTTTCTTTAACTTTTATAACTACATTGTACAGTTTTATTACTTTTTTGAACATTACAAGCAAACATGTCTATCCACATTACATATTATTTATATATAATATATAGAAGTGGGCTGCGGTGGGTTGGTTCCTGCCTTGTGCCCTGTGTTGGCTGGGATTGGCTCCAGCAAACCCCCGTGACCCTGTGTTCGGATTCAGCGGGTTGGAAAATGGATGGATGGATATAGAAGTGGGCATGTTTTAGTATATTCCCCGATCAGTCTGTTTGTTAGAATGCACAAAGAAGATTAATTTTTCTTTCAGTTCAACTGACCCATCATTATTGTTAATTGTAAATATTTCTTGAAATGGTTGTACAATTTATACTGAATAATTATTAATAACATTTTGTTTTTGGTAGTGACAATACTGGGTGTTTTCATTTGTGCTGACCAATCACCTCGTATTACCACAACTAGAACTGATAGATGTGAGCAGAGCCTCCTCTCGTATCAACACCGTCTACAAATGGCACTTTGCTGGACTCGCCGGTAATCCCACAGCTTGGAAACTGAGCATCCTGGTCAAGACTTTCTTGTTCACTTACAAA
The DNA here is from genome assembly GCF_900747795.2 of Erpetoichthys calabaricus. Taxonomy (NCBI): domain Eukaryota; kingdom Metazoa; phylum Chordata; class Cladistia; order Polypteriformes; family Polypteridae; genus Erpetoichthys; species Erpetoichthys calabaricus. The sequence goes on along the minus strand of NW_026261574.1, from coordinate 1,593,470 downwards.
CATAATCTACAACAATAAGGGTCTTACTTATTATCTTTATTTAGGAGTCACATTTTCAATAAAACTTGCATTGTCTTTAACTGAAAATGCAGCTTGTATACAGTATATAAGAACAAAATTAAAGGAAAAGGATTGATTACTCCTGATAAATGGACAGTCAAAATCTTTGAAGCTCAGTATTCTAAAACCATAACTCACAGCTAGAACCTCATTATTCTAAGGTCTTGACATTAAGTGTGTGTCAGTGTTTATGTACTGTATATATACTGTATATATAAAACTGCTCAAAAAAATTAAAGGAACTCTTTAAGAACACATCAGATCTCAATGTGAAAAAACTCCTGCTGGCTATCTCTACTGCTATGAACTGATATGGTGATGTGTTAGGAACGAAAGGATGAAAATGAAAATGATCAACCAACAGAGAGAAGGCTGAACTCAAAGACACCCTGAAAATCAAAGGGAACAAAATGATGCATCCATTTTGCCAAATTTCATTGCAGCAACTCCACATTGTTCTCAGTAGTTTGTATGCTCCCCTAAACACACACACACTTGACAACATCCTAATGAGATGACGGATGGTGTCCTGGGGGATCTCCTCCCAGATCTGGACCAGGGCATCACTGAGTTCCTGGACGGTCTGAGGTGCAACCTGGTGTCATCAGATGGACCAAAACATAATGTCCAACCCAGAGCTGGTCTATTGGATTGAGGTCAGGTGAGTGAGCGTGGGGGGGTCCAGTCAATGATATCAATTCCTTCATCCTCTCGCCATATGATACCGGGCATTGTCGTGCACCAGGAGGAACCAGCATAGGGTCTGATAATTGGTCCAAGGATTTCATCCCGATACCTAACAGCACTCAAGGTGCCATAGTCTAGCTTGTAGAGGTCTGTGTGTCCCTCCATGGATATGCCTCCCCAGATATACCATCACTGACCCACCACCAAACCAGTCGTGCTGAACGATGTCACAGGCAGTATAACGTTCTTCAGACCCTTTCATGTCTGCCATATGTGCTCAGGGTTAACCTGCTCTCATCTGTGAAAAGCACAGGGTGCCAGTGGTGGACCTGCCAATTCTGGTACTCTATGGCAAATGCCAATCAAGCTCCACGGTGCCCACTAGAGGACATTGGGCCCTCAGGCCACCCTCATGAAGTCTGTTTCTGATTGTTTGGTCAGAGACATTCACACCAGTGGAGGTCATTTTGTAGGCTCTGGCAGTGCTCATCCTGGTCCTCCTTGCCCAAAGGAGCAGTTACTGGTGGGTCCTGCTGATGGGTTTAGGACCTTCTACGAGGGGCCCTGTCCAGCTCTCCTAGAGAAACTGCCTTTCTCCCGGAATCTCCTCCATGCCCTTGAGACTGTGCTGGGAGACACAACAAACCTTCTGACAATGGCACATTGTCGCCGTTATGTACTACCGCGACAATGGCTAAACCAACATGTAAAAATTACGTGTGTACATGGGGAGACCAGATCATATAGGTCTGCTAATTGTTATATTTCCTGGAAGGGGGAATTAAACCGAGTATCAGTGGCAGTGCTACCCAAACCCCCCTTCCCGGTGATTTTGGGACATGACTGGTCGAAAAATAAAAGCGGTAGTATAAAAACCACTCATGTTGCCAAGTTGGGTCTTGTTATGGGTGGGCGAGGTGCCTCCCCGCGGCTTCCTCGCCGTGCAGAGCGGCAAACACTGATGACGTAGGCAGCCAGGGGGAAGATTCTCAAGCGACAGACCCTTACCTGGAAGCACCAGGCGAGGGCCTGAGCCAAGTAAACAATACTCCCCCGGGACAAGTCGATCCTCTGGACAACATGACCCATCTATTTAGTTCCACGCCTGCCTCATTTAAAAGGGAACAGTGGAATGATGATTCCCTGAAGTTTGCCCGGAATGCTGTTGTTTCCGTAGACGGACAGTTGTCAGAAACTCCCCTGCCACCGAAGCCCTACTTTGTACTAGACAACGATCTGCTGTATCGAGTCGCGAGTCACGAAGGCGAGGTGCAGAAGTTGTTGATAGTGCCGCGGACCTTCCGGCGGGAGGTTTGTGAACTAACTCATGCCCATCTCTTAGGTGCCCATCTCAGGGCCGAAAAAACTTTAGAGAGTATAAAATTCCATTTCTATTGGCCGGGAAGCCAAGTACCAAGTATCAAGCATCTTAAAACGTCTGTTTACCATCCACAAACAGACGGGCTGGTAGAGCGTTCTATCCAGACGCTTAAACAGATGCTGCGCAAAGTAGTCAGCGTAGACGGTAGGAATTGGGACCAGCTTTTGCCTCTTGTGCTTTTTGCCTATCGAGAGGTGCCCCAAGCCTCCACAGGCTTCTCCCCTTTTGAGCTGCTCTATTGACGCCAGCCCCGGGGACTTTTGGACATGTTAAAAGAAGGATGGGAAGCCAAGGCTCTTCCCTCCACGAATGTATTAGAGTACACCGCGCAACTGCTTGATAGACTGAATAAGATTAGACCCCTTTTAAAAGACCATATGACTCGTGCTCAGGCAGCGCAAGTTCGGTGTTACAATCGGAACTCGGCTCTCAGGGAATTCAACCCTGGGGACCGAGTGATGGTGCTCGTGCCCTCTTCTCATTCTAAATTACTGGCCCATTTGCTGGGTCCATACGAGGTTAAGGAGAGAAAAGGGCTTGTCGACTATTTGGTGAAACAACCAAATCGTCGACCAAGCGAGAGGGTGTACCATGTGAACTTGTTGAAGCCATGGAGAGACGGGTAGACCTCCCAACCTCCAGTACAGCCCTCTCCCTTTTTTCAGACAAATTGACCCTTAATTTCGGTCCTGAGTTGTCACCCTTTCAACACCAGGAGCTGGAACAAGCAATCCTGGCTGTCCCAGAAGTGGTCAGCAGTTACCTGGCCGCACTTCGCTGATTGAGCACGATATCATCACTGACCCGGGGGTGGTGGTCCGGGAGAGGCCCTATCGCCTCCCGGAGGCAAACGTGCAGAGGTCGAAATGGAAATCCGGCGAATGTTCGACATGGACATTTTTGAAGAGAGTACAGTCCGTGGTCCTATCGTCCTCGTTTCCAAGTCAGATGGTTCCTGGAGATTCTGTAACGACTTTAGACGTCTCAATCAGGTCTCCAAATTTGACGCTTACCCTATGCCTAAAGTGGTTGACCTACTCGAACGTTTGGGTATGGCTCAGTACCTGACTACTCTTGACATGACCAAAGGGTAGTGGCAAATTCCATTAACGGCATCCGCAAAAGAGAAAACTGCCTTTAGCACCCCTAGTGGACATTGGCAATATAAGGTCCTTCCATTTAGGCTGCACGGGGCGTCAGCGACCTTTCAGCGTCTGGTAGACAGAGTGCTAAGGCCCCACCAGTCCTATTGTGCTGCCTACCTGGATGACGTGGTCATCTATTCCGGCACCTGGGAGGAACATATATTGCAGGTATACGCTGTTCTCGCAATGCTAGCGAAAGCCGGCCTCCACATCAACCCCCGTAAATGCTTCTTTGGCTTAAAGGAGGCCAAATATTTAGGCTACCTAGTGGGGCGGGGACAAGTGAAGCCACAATGTTCCAAGATAAAAGACATCCTGGAATGGCCCCGTCCGAATACCAAGAGACAGGTGCAAGCCTTCTTGGGGTTGGCAGGGTACTACCGCCGGTTTGTACCTCATTTCTCCGAGAGAGCAGCACACTTGACTAATCTTACAAAGAAACAGGCTCCTTTATATGTGGTATGGGATGAAACTACGGAACAAGCATTCAGTGACCTGAAGAAGGCCCTGACAATGGCACCAATACTACGAACCCCTGACTTTTCTTTGTCCTTTCTTCTCCAGACCGATGCTTCGGACACAGGCTTAGGTGCTGTGTTGAGCCAAAGTGTCGATGGTCTCGAACACCCTGTTATCTACCTGAGCCGGAAACTGTTGGACTGGGAGACCAGGTATGCGGCTGTGGAGAGAGAAGCCTTGGCCATCAAGTGGGCAGTGACTTATCTCAGGTACTATCTGTTGGGTCGTGAGTGAAGAGCCGCCCTTCAGTGGATGGCCCTTCACAGGGAGTCGAACCCTCAATTTACCAGGTGGTTTTTGGACCTGCAGCCATACAAGTTTACCTTTACTTATCATTGGGGCAACCTGCAAGCCAACGCCGATGCCCTCACCGGGGTTCACGACCTCTCAGTCTGGCGCACCCAACCCGATGGGTCTGGGCTGAAGGGGAGGTCATGTCATGCACGCGCGCTTAGGGAGCCGCGGAAGGACCCAAACTGTTATGTGAAACCGCATGCCGAAAGGGAATGGCGGAGTACTAACCTCTCTCTCTTTGTTTCAGCAGAAAGAAGGAAACACCACCGCCATGAATCCACCTCGATTAACTAGTAACACAGTACCACTTCCGCATTCCCTCTGTCGACCCCTGATGACATCAACATCCCAGCATCCATCTTGGTACCTTCCCAGCAGCCTTCACTACTCATTTCCAGTCCCTCTCCATAAAGACAACCCCATTCCACCATGTTGATGTCTGATGTGTATTATTATGTACAATAATCTAACTGAATTGATTCTATTTACAGTATACGGGGCCGGAAAACCCCAACCTTTTATGCTTTGTTGTGTTTTCTTTTACAACATATATATATATATATATTGTAGCAGATTGAGGCGTAGTCCACCTCTTGAACCCTCAGGTACCACTCTGATGACCAGGTGAAAGTAAAAGCACAAGACTCTTTATTTTTCTTCTTGTACCGTGCACAAAGCACTCTCCACACTACACTCATATAAACAATAAACAATTCTCTCTCTCTAACCAATCCTCCTCGCCCAGACACGTCGCCACCCTACCTCCCAGCTCAGCTCAGTGTACTGGGCTTCCCACAGTCCTTTTATACACCCTGACCCGGAAATGGTTCCTGGCCAAACCCACAAGTCCGTTTTCCTTCCGGGTCAGGGCAAACAGTCTTCTTCTTCATCCCGGGAGCACGTCGCTTCCTCTGGTCACGTGACTGTGACGCACTCCCGGGTTATAGGGCATGCAAGAGCCCACTTGTCCCCCTACAGTGACTCCCGGTGGTCCCCAATGTATCCAGCAGGGCTGTGTATAAACACTACAAAGTCCATGAGGCCCTGCTGGCATTCGGGGCACCATTATGCTGTCCGGAGGGCTCCTCCTAGCGGCCTGGGGGTGGCGACCGGAGTCCATAGCCGGTCGTCCATCACAGTTCCCTCCCCTTAGCGACGACAACTGGGGACCGAGAGGGACGTCTTCCTCCAGGAGAACGCTTTATCCGGACCGTGGTTCTGCTGTCGAGATCTCCCAGCGAACCTTGGGGGAACGGTGTATCTGCTATCCCACCGCTCCCCTGTCCTCCGGGGACAACTTCTCCACACGTGGCCCGGTTGCCGGCAGTTGTAGCACCGCCGACGTCCTCCTGGTGGCCTCTCTTCCCGAGACCTGAAACACCTCGGGAATTCAGTGAGCTCCACCCTGTCCTCCGCCAAGGAGGGGTTAACGGCTGCTTTGTTGCTCTCTGCCCTTTTCTTTTTCCTGTCAGGAGACCCGCATTTCTGTTTGGGGGTCTCCTGCTTTCTCTGGGGCTGGTGCACTGTATAACAGAAAAATAAAATATTGCTGTACTTTTACCTCGTGTTCAGAGTGGTACCTGAGGGTTCAAGAGGTGGACAAAAGCCTTAACTGCTACAATATATATATATACATATATATAGTATATCCTATAGAAAACTAAATTGATGTAAACCAGTTTTTCAGTATAAACCTATGACAAACAAGAAAAAAATGCCTTACCAGAAATATCATTGACAAAATCAATTCCCAGGTGTTCAGATTGAATTATTTAATGGTTAAGATTAGACAGACTCAGTGCAGTGTGTGCTAAAATGACCAGTAAAGTGGAGTCGTTTACAGCTTGTACAGGTTGATTGGTCAGGGCCGTACTGGAGTATATAGACTCAGTGTGCTCTTAATATGCCATCTGCTTGTGCAGTCATATAGGATGATGCCCATCTCTAACTTGTCACCAGTCATGATGCTGATGCCCATCAGTGCTTGCTATACAGTTGGACTCCTGACCTCCTCCTCCAATCGCAGAGACCCTAAAGACAGGCTGATGTGTTCAGCACACCACTAGGACCTGATGGAGTCAAATGGAGCATAAATGAGATATGAACTACAAACAAACATCTGTCAAGTCTGAATCTCTAAATGTAACTTTTGCATAAGTAATATGTATTATAATAAACATATATTTGATTAGATTAAAAAAGTATTTAAAAATCCCAAAAGTATTAATGATCCAATTAAGTCAAATAATTGAATACCCTGATTAACAGGTGCACAGTCACAAAAACTGCAAAATTATTACTCTTTTAAAGGCATAATATTTGCTCTTCACAGATCATTTAACATAGTAAACTTCATTATAAAAATAATAATTGAAATGTGACTATTAGCTCTATGATAACTGTGTTTCTTACATTTAACACTGATAACATGTAGAGACAGCCAGTGGATTCTTTAAAGTCACAGCTTTCTTAACGTTGTCTGTTCCCTGATACCTGAACGTGAGAGTGTCAAGAATGTGATTTGTAATATTCTGTAATCATAATACAACTAAAACAAACTTGACTACGAGATCCACAGGCAAGAAACTCACTGGAGCTGCTGGTGTGTTGAGAACAGACATGAAGACCGCAGAATATTTAACAGACATCAGCAAACAAGGAACAGATGGTGATCTGTGGGCAGAAGGGGGAGGGGGGGGGGGGGGGGGGGCAATGGAATATTAGAAATACTTAAATAAATAAATGTGGTTAAATAGTAATGAAAGTAATAAAACACATTTTAGGGTTGTGTATTATAGAAGTAAAGATTTAACTCTAGCAGTTTATTCAATGTTTAAAATTGTAATACGTTTATAGCCTGTCTTTAAGGTGACTTGTTAAATGTTGGCGACTATTTCATTTGGACATTCGAGTAAACAACAACAGTCAAACATTTGTTTTAATCTGACTGACTCAATCAAGTAGAGCCCACACTTAAGTCCACGTCAATCCATTAAAATTAGGTGGACACAAATTTGTATTGTTATGTTCATTCAAATTATCTTCAGACCAGAGGTGCGACCAGAACATCATGTGTGGGTGGGCATTTGGCTTGTCTGGGGAGGGCAACAAATATCTATCCATCCATCCATCCCCACACTGTAAAAAAATTTTGTCCTTTCCAACTTAAAATTTTCTAGTGACCTGTTGCACTCAATAATTTTAGTTCACCTAATTAAAGTTGTGTAAATTGATTATTTTGATTTGTGTTGACATCCTTGCCATGTTGGCTCAAATAACAATAATAAGTTGTGTCAGTTAAATGTTTGGTACTCATCAGATCAGCTTGTTGTTCTAATTACAAATTCTGTGTTGTATTAAATACTGTTGTTTAGTTTAGTTAACTACAAAGCTAGTATCAAAAACCAAACACAACTGTAAAATTTTATGCTCTACAAATTAAAACTAATACAGAATTTATTGAATAATACAAAAACAAAATACTTTAAATATTTTATTGACATATCACTTTAAATTCTTAACATTTATAACTTTGCAGCTGCAATATTACAGTGCATTTAAACTACACAGAAAGAATGCTTTATGTAAGAGCAGTAGAATGGTGATGGAATCCAGATTTAGAGACTTATTTAGAAAACAAATAAATCAAATAAGACAACAGACCATTTAACAGTCAATTCCATTTAACTAAAACAGTGATCAAAGACTTTTTTTTTCTCTTCAAAAGCAGGTGCCCAAACTGACAAAATTAACAGGAAGTGTCGCACAGAAATTTGTATTATATTTGCAGATAGTTTTGTTTTTTAGAGATTGCACTCTATCAGTGTAGTCATTTCCAAGGTACTGGAACACTTTCTGGACCACCACAAATGTGTATTTAAGGTTCTTGCGATAGTTCATGTTAAAAGCATAAAGTGGGCCAAACAGGACTGTAAATGCATTTGTAAAAAGTTTCCCAAATTCTCCATAACCACCTCCTCTTCAAGGACAATTACAACATTTACTGCACTGCACAACAATCTTGAAGGGACGCCATTCCTGACCAACTCTAAAATTTCCATCGTAATGATCCTTGCAGAATTCTACAAAAGACATGAAATAAAATTAGACACTTCATAAAATTGACCATTGTCATGAGTATCACATAAACTGTAACAAGATATCAAGGTCTGCGTATATTAATGCAAGTCACACCCCCATAAAACATCAAACTGATGCACCACAAAATGAGGAAAGCAAATTACCAGGATGTTTTTGAAATTGAGGCCAGCTCTTTTAGGTAGAAGGGAAGACTCAGAAGAACAATGTCTCTCCTGTGCGCTGTTAAGTCTGTGGTCTGTGAAAGAAAAGAAAAACAAAACCAACACAAGATAAGGTCAATGAATGGAGGAAAAAGAGATTGCTTAGTTTATGATACACAGATAATACTAAGCTGAAGCTAAAAAGAAAAATCTAGATTACTCTGAAGTTGATAAATTGGTAAAATTACTTGAGACACATTATCTACCTGTATATCCTGTTTTTCTAGTAGATTCTCCATTTCCTCTTGAGCTCTGTACATCATAAGCAAGCTCAAGGTAGAACGGTCCAGTGATGTTAGGAGTAACTTCATGATCAGCGCAGGTTATGCGTAGAAATTCTGCATAAACCTATGTGTAAGCAAGACAGCGAGTGAGGACTGAGTTAATAAACTGCAGAAACAAACCAAAGGTGTTTAAGACATTAAAGTGACATGTGAAATTTAATACTTACCTGTTCTTCAACAAAAGTCCTGGCCATCGTTGTTTAATTGTGTATAACATTGGCTGATCCTGTTGCATGGAAAATTTACAATAGCAGCACTGCATTGACTTTTGTTGAGAATTAAACATCTAAAATAAAAACACGACCAAAACAAAAAGTTATGTTTTAGGAGATTTTCAAACAGTAAATTTACATATAAAGACTCGAACTAAAAACATAATGGTGCTTACATTAATCTGATCACTGACAGAGAATGTTATAAACTAAAGTGAAAGTTCACCCTGGGCAGACATACCCAGTGTTAAATTCAAACTGGATAATGCATCCAACTGGAGTACTGCATAGATGTGTTACAATGTGCTGAGAATGTCATACATATTATTAATAACATTAATTGATTAGAAATTTATTCTTAATAAAGCAAATATAAATATTAATCAACTTCAATACAAAGTAATGTCAGGTCTTCTAGCTATATAACAAAGTAAGGTAAACTTTGTACCAACATAAGTGTTATCAATACATAGGCAATTGCATTAATGCATGTGCATATGTGTATTATACAAGTTATATATATATATGGTTGAAATAGTTTACTGTCAAATAATGCAAAGAGTACGCGACACGTGTTTCGCCCTAATTCTGGGCTCATCAGGCGTACACACTCACTGCACCCCCTCTCAGGGAATTGAACCTCGGACGTCAGCGCTAGAGGCGAAGCCCCTAACGCTGAGCCACGGCGTGTGGTTAATTTATTTGACAGCATGTAGATCGGGGTAATTACATTCATTGCATTCGTAGTCTGTGTCACAATCTGATTATATGGGTTGTTACCTACCAGGTAACGCTTGTGGTTGGCCAGCAAGTCGGCGAACATGACTGTGTACGCCTGATGAGCCAAGAATTAGGGTGAAACACGTGTCGTGTACTCTTTGCATTATTTGACAGTAAACTATTTCAACCATTCTATGATCTGCTTCTCACAACTGAGGGCATCGTGGCGGATGTTAGCTGACTTGCTGGCCAACCACAAGCGTTACCTGGTAGGTAACCACCCATATAATCAGATTGTGACACAGACTACGAATGCAATGAATATATATATGTATTTATTACTGTTGTATCATCTATTTACAGTTGTGCTATCTAAAATACATGTTGTTTTCTGTGTCTTTTTGCTTTTTGATGTTGGTGGGCATATGTGTTTTCATGTGCTCTTCAGCTTGAGTTTGCTGGTCATTTGCCTTATGCAGAAGTTGTGTTAAGCCATGTGAAGTGTGTTTGGGTGTAGGAGCTCTGCCACTGCTTTGACATTCATGACGATACTTCGGGGGCAGATGAAATATTGGGCGCGTACTTAATATGCACTAACTACATTTTCCATTGCTGTTTTCTGAAAGCACGCTACCTGCCTCGCTTGTTCAAACTGAGGAATCAGGGGACATAGATCTGTATATGTAGCCAGCGTAGGGTCACCACTTTTCCTACAAAGTGCCAACAAAGCACGCGTGCAATCGGCAGGATACATAAAATGCTAGTTTCACGTAGAGATTCCCGGGAAAAACTGCATTTCACATCTGAACATGCATCCTCCACGATGACAGAATGAACCTTACAACAGAACTGGCGTGCTGTGCATTTACTGCTGAATTTACGGTAGATGCCAAAATAACGCAGGAAACCACTGCTGTGCTAACGCACCATTACAGTAATCCACCAAAGTCCCGTACCTTAAGATAGCGAGTGATTAAAGACCTACACAATAGTTTCTCAAAAATGCGGAAGTTTGGACAGGGGCTTGCAAAAAGCCTATGTCGGCTTACTCGAAAATGGCAAATGTGGCTGAAAGCAAACAATTGTATTGTAATCATAAAAGTGATGCATTTTTGCTGACCTGCAGAGCTGTGTTAAAAAGAGTAAGCAAATAATATTAACTTTACAGAAAACTAAACTGAAAACTAACTTACCTTGCTGACCAAGTTTAATGTTCAAAGTATTAATTGTTAAAATAACAGTGAACAAAGTATGGAATATGCATTACTGAACAAAATTACACATAAGTGTACAAATTCACTAACCTGTTAATGTATGACCGTTCATTTAACGTTGCTTTTGACAGATTAATGCAAAGAAATTGCGCAGTTCATCGTTTGGAAAAATCCAGAATGTTTGAATTTACTCCTCAATTTGCTCATGGTCAGTAGATGAAAAGTACCAGGATTTTGCTCAGCTAACATGTATTACGCCTTATATGGCGTTCCTTTATAAAACAGCGGATAGGCGACGTCAGCGCAAGAGGCGAAGCCACAGTTTAAAAAGGTTTACTTTTCTTCTTAAGAAAAATTTTAAAGCAGTACTTCGCCACTGCGAAGCACGGGTATTTTGATATATATCAAAATATATCGCGTCATCACGCCTCCCACGTAAGCACGTGAACTGACCCGCTGCCGTTTGCAATGCCATATTCGCGAGATACAAGTTTAATGAGAAGACACGAGGTATAAACAACAGTTTGGATCACATTGTAACAGAGTTAATATTGCTGTAGCAAGAAACTTTTAACTGCCGGGTCTTAGCTAACATTAAATAAACCCGTGGACATCGCAACATCACACATGAGAGCGGCTCACGTGAAGTGACTGAACGCAGCAGGATGGTTCACTTCGATGAATCAAACCTGTTCAAAAAACACATTACACAATTGATAAGGTAGGAAAAGAATATGAAACAAAGCACGGTATAAACCGTAACTTTAAATTAAGTTTATAGAAACGCTCCCGCTACCGTTTGCAATACCATATTAGCCCCTGCGAAGCGCGGGGATTTTGCTATATATATTAAACTATTTCAACCATTCTAGGATCTGCTTCTCGCAACTGAAAGAGGGCACCGTGGCAGAAGTTAGCCGGCATGCTGACCAACCACAAGCGTTACCTGGTAGGTGAATCAGACTACAAATGCCTGCAATGTAATTACCCCGATCTACATGCTGTCAAATGAATGAACCACACGCCGTGGCACAACGTTAGGGGCTTCGCCTCTAGCGCTGACGTCCGATTCCCGTAAGGGAGTGCAGTGAGTGTGTACTTCTGATGAGCCCACAATTACGACGAAACACATGTCGCATACTATGCATCTTCAAAGCACGGTGTAAACCGTAACTTTAAATTGAGTTTATAGAAACGCTCCAGCTGCCGTTTGCAATACCATACTCGCGAGATACAAGTTTAATGAGAAGACACGAGGTATAAACGAGACTTTGTAACAGAGTTAAAATTGCTGGAGCAAGAAACTTTTAACTGCCGGGTCATGTCGCGTGTTCTCGGGTAGGTACACCAAAAAATGTATACATTTATGCATGAATGGGCAAACAAAAATGTACTATACCCGAAAGCACTGCAGTAGTACTCAATGTATCTTTACTTCTTAAATGTTAATGTTTTACTGTTTAATAATTTATACGCTTCTTATATGTTGTTCAAATTCTTTTATCAAAATACCAGTAACAGCGCACTGCACGATAACGTGGAGTGAATACACTTGACATGAGCATTCATGTTATTTATCCTCTTCCTCTGTACGTTTACCATTCGTTTGCTCAGAGGTTGATGCGCTTGCTGCTTAATGAGCAGCTCTTCACCCTAGCGTCCCGCTGCTTCTCTTCTTTCGTCGGCATCTTTTCCCGTTAAAACTGATTAAGTTACTTTTTGTGTTGCGATAACTTAGTATGGTGCGCGCAGCTGTGAGTTGATTCTACAATAAAATAAAATAAAGATAAAAAGAGTAATAAAATCATCACCCTAAAAGCGAATAGTAGACGTGACGTAGTATATGTGTACCAAAATTCAAGTCAATAGATGAAACGGTTTGTGAGCTACAGCTGATTTAAAATCCTGGACAGACAAACGAATAGCCACGGTAGCGTATTATAGAAGAAGATTTTACTGTTTAATAATTTATATTTATATGCTTCTTATATATTACTTCATATTCTCATATGATAATGATGTTAATGTTGTTTATATTGATTTCTATGTTATTGTAAGTGCTCTTTATTTGTGGAAAAATAAATTTGGCAATTAACAAACTTATTTTATACAGACTACATTTTATTTTTTTCTCTTGCACTCAGTGAGTGAAGCCACTGGGTAATCAGCTATATATATATATATATATATATATATATATATATATATATATATATATATATATATATATATATATATATATATATATATATATATATATGTAGATATATATATATATATATGTAGATATATATATATATATATGTAGATATATATATATATATATATATATATATATATATATATATGTAGATATATATATATATATATGTAGATATATATATATATATATATATATGTAGATATGTGTATGTATGTATGTATGTATGTATGTGTATATATAATATATATATAATATGTGTATGTAGATAAATAGATAGATACTTTATTAATCCCAATGGGAAATTCACAAAGGCGAGTCTTGGCGTGTAAAACTCCATGCCCACGTTGTAAAAGTAAGTGTGTCCAGGGAACGAATCCACATAAAATAAAGTAATAGGATAAAGTAATAGGAGTGATCAATAAATAAAAATAGAAATAGAAAAATAAAAGTAAAAAAGAAAAGTACACATACAGTCATACACAGCTGCTGAAAAGGCTGCCACTCTCGGCGGCGCCAGATGTTAATTATGTAGATATGTGTATATGTAGATATGTGTATATATATGTAGATATGTATGTATGTATATATGTATATGTATCTATACTAATTAATAAAAGGCAAAGCCCTCACTGACTGACTGACTGACTGACTGACTGACTGACTCATTCACTCATCACTAATTCTCCAACTTCCCATGTAGGTGGAAGGCTGAAATTTGGCAGGCTCATTCCTTACAACTTACTTACAAAAGTTAGTCAGGTTTCATTTCGAAATTCTACGCGTAATGGTCATAACTGGAACCTATTTTTTGTCCATATACTCTAATGGAGGAGGCGGAGTCACATATCGCATCATCACGCCTCCTACGTAATCACGTGAACTAAAAACAAGGAAGAGATTTACAGCACGAGTCAAACGCGGCAACGAAGGTAAATGACGTTAATTTTTGAGTGTCTTTTAATACTGTGTAAGCATACATATTAACACATGTGCAATTAAACGTGTGCATTTACGGGGTGATTTCTCAGGCTTAAAAGCTCGCCTTTTATTAAAAAGGTAAATGCAAGCTGTTTTCATTGTGAAGGGCACAAACCACGTTAGATTTCAAACGTTAAACGCGCAAAAATGTCGGTACACCAGATAAGCGCAACATATTATCAATTGTATTGTATGCTTACAATACATATACAAATGTGTTAATCATTAACTAATATTATGGGATGGTGTTTTTCGACTCGCGCCTTGATTTAAAAGATTGCATTTCTTGGTGGGTTTGCGTAGCTTATTGTCAATATCTTTACACCTCTTTTTAAGACTTAATTTAAAATGGTTTTCTTTTCTTCTTAATTAAAATTTAAAAGCAATACTTCACCGCTGCGAAGCCCATCTAGCGCCGACGTCCGTGGTTCGATTACCGTAAGCAAGTGCAGTGAGTGTGTAGCCTGATGAGCCAAGAATAAGGGGGAAAGACGTGTCGCGTAAACTATTTTCAACCATTCTATGATCTGTTGTTTAAATCAAGTATCATTACATCTTCCTTTCTTAAAGAGAAGTAAGGCAGTACTTATAAGCTTACATATATATATATATATATATATATATATATATATATATATATATATATATATATATATATATATAGACATATATATATATATATAATATATATATATAATATATATATATATATATCCGAAGCCATGCAAGCACACTCTTGAGAATGCAACGTATAGTTGTACAGGACAAAAGCAATCTTGCCTCAAATCAATGGAAACCTTTTGTAGGTCTATGTAATTAATTTAAACTTTACGTTTACACGGTGCTTTCTTTCCGAAGTACCTGCACTCATGAATATGTCTGTATGTGTCAGTCGGTCAAATCCACGCGCTTCGCACCGGCGAATTACCGCTTTTAAATTTTTATTAAGAAGAAAAGAAAACCTTTTTAAATTGAGGGAAAATATACTAATAACAGTTCGTTAAGGATCTGCTTTTTTGTGAAGCTGCCTTCACTGGAGTGATCACTTCCAGCTGACTTGCTGGCCAACTATAAGCGTTACCTGGTAGGTAACCACCCATACAATCAGATTGTGAATCAGACTACGAATGCCGTGAATGTAATTACCCCGATCTACATGTTGTCAAATAAACGAACCACACGCCGTGGCGCAATTTTAGGGGCTTCGCCTGTAGCGCTGACGTCCGAGGTTCGATTCCCGTAAGGGAGTGAAGTGAGTGGCTGGTTACCTACCAGGTAACGCTTATGGTTGGCCAGCAAGTGAGGTAACATCAGCCACGGTGCCTTCAGTTGTGAGAAGCAGATCATAGAATGGTTGAAAATAGTTTACTGTCAAATAATGCAAAGAGTATGCGACACGTCTTCCCCCCTTATTCTTGGCTCATCAAGCTTACACACTCAGTGCACTCGCTTACGGTAATCGAATCTCGGACGTCAGCACTAGACGGGCTTCGCAGCGGTGAAGTATTGCTTTTAAATTTTAATAAAGAAGAAAAGAAAACCTTTTTAAATTAAGTCTTAAAAAGACGTGTAAAGATATTGACAATAAGCTACGCAAACCCACCAAGAAATGTAATCGTTTAAATCAAGGCGCGAATCGAAAAACACCATCCCATATTAGTTAACGATTAACACATTTCTATATGTATTGTAAGCATACAATACAACTGATAATATGTTGCTCTTATTTATGTGGTGTACCGACATTTTTGCGCATGTAACGTCTGAAATCTAACGTCGTTTGTGCCCTTCAGAATGAAAAGACTTTGCATTTACCTTTTTAATAAAAGGTGAGCTTTTAAGCCTGACAAATCACCCCGTAAATGCACACGTTTAATTGCACGTGTTAATATGTATGCTTACACAGTATTTTTAGTTTTTTTTTCTTTCTTCAGTAATATTTAATCTCCATAAAGAAAAATAACATATGCATTTTACTTTTTTTGTATCTCTTTAGTAATATTTTAGTGTAAAAGGATAACCAGTATTTAAACCTTTTATGTTACTTTATAAATTTATTTTACACAATGTTGAAAAATTAATAAGAAAGCTACATATTTTGGCAGCTGCTGCTTTAATTTTCAGTGAAATGAAAAAAGCTCTCCAAGAGAAAACGTCAATGAAGAAGAAACAGTTTGCACTATCTAAAAAGGAGAAACCCTCATTTATAAAGGTTTGCTGCAGATGACTTAACTGAAAATAAATGAATAGTTCCTATGTGTATAATACATATTTATCTATTTGACTTATGCCTTTATTCCAGCAACTTGCAACATCTCAGGTACAATTTGTTACATTACTTTTGTTTTTTGCAGCACAGGCAGGTGAAGTGACTTCCTCAGGGTCACACAGCGGTGTCAGTACCAGGATTTGAACTGACAAGCTCCGGGTTTGCTGAAATATTACTGAAGAAGGAAAAAAAAACGAAAACGGGCAAATGGGGCTACGCATACAGATGTCCATCCATCCATTATCCAACCCGCTATATCCTAAATACAGGAGCCAATAAGTACATATGTGTGTGTATATATATATATATATATATATATATATATATATATATATATATATATATATATATATATATATATATAATATGTGTATGTATGTGTATATATATATATATATAATATGTGGTTGTATGTATATATGTATGTGTGTATGTATATATGTATGTCTATATTTATATGTATATATATATATATATATATATATATATATATATATATATGTAGATATGTACATTTGTATATATATATATATATATATGTTTATGTATATATATGGTTACATAACCTCTTTAACACACTACTTCTCCGCTGCGAAGCGCGGGTATTTTGCTAGTATATGTATATATATAATATGTATATGTATGTGTATATATGTTTATGTATATACAGTATATATATATATATATATATATATATATATATATATATATATATATATATATATATATATATGTATATATATATATATATATATATATGTATATATATGACAGCAACACTCATAACAATGACAACACCATTACATTGACAATCATGTTACGTTATTTTTAAAGTGTTTCCTTTTCTTTTTCATAACCTCTTTAACACACTACTTCTCCGCTGCGAAGAGCAGGTATTTTGCTAGTGCATTAATAATTGTGATGAACGACTGGCAGCTCATCCCGGCCTACACATCCAGACCGCTAGATGGCGTCTCCCCTGCAGCATAGAGGTGCCCCAAATTCCCGCAAGGCATCATGCGAGATGGAGTTTGGATTCACAACCCTGCTGGGTACTGTGGGTGCCACCATGTGACGCTGCAGGGAGACGGTGGGATTTTTATTTTCTCTATAGCCCAGAAGTACTCCCAAGTCATGGGGATGGAAGAACAGAAGTACTTCCAGGCTGAAGAAAAATACATGTCTTCATCTTACCTGGAAGTGCCATTGAATCACATGGACAGAAGGACAGGAGCACTTCCGGGTCAAGGACTATTTAAAGGACTGATGCAGACCCAGCAAGGACAGCCGGAGTTGGGAGGGAGTGTGACAGAGCTGCTGGGAGGAAAGGAGAAATATTACTGTATTATTGATTTGTTTATTGTGGTGGTTGTGGTGCTTTGGAGCACAATATTGAGAAAAGAAATAATTAAAATATTTCCTGGTGCTTTTAACTGGTGTCTTGGACGTTTGTCTCTGGGGTTTGAGGAGTGAGAGCGCCCTCTAGTGTCACATAATGTAATGTTGCGATAGACGTTGAGATGACAGAAGTGGGCTAAATACAATTTTGACCCGAAATACTGTGTGGGTGTTATTCGTTTATCAGAATTCATGTGTGTCATATTGTACGACCATCCTGTTTCACCATCAGGTTGTGGAGGTGGTGACCGGTTTATTAACATAAAGATGGCGGTACGCATACATTGCTTTCTGATCAAGTTTGAAGGACAGTAAAGGTACACAGAGGCCGTGAGTCCTAGCGCTACATGTTTTGTTCATTTGGTGAAAACGCAACGTTTTAAAATTGGAAATTGACAAATCATCAAGTATAATTATAATAATAATTCTTTAAATTTACAGAGTGCTTTACTTACAACTCAAACTGCTTTACAAACTTTACATAAGGAGGTCCCAGGACACAAACCCATGATCTCCTTAATGTGCGGCAGTGGAACTACCATTGCACCACTTGCACTCATGAACTGTGCTACATAATATTGTGCTTGAAAGTTTAAAATTACAAATACAGTAGAATCTCGCTTATCCTACCTTCGCTTATCCAACATTCTGTATTATCCGAAGTCACACCACAAAAAAAAAAAAAAACCTGCATCAATCAGCAACAAGAACTGCAAGTTGCGAGCGTGAGCGTAGTCTATTTTTTGTTGCTCCCGACTCTAAGGCAGCTAATTAGCTACCCCGACTGTACAGTGGCACACCTGTCTACACTATGACTCATGTGTCTGTCATTTGCCCCACCCTCACTCACTCACAGTCACAACTCACTACTCAGTGCAGCGCAGTTTATCATTGTATGCATATTGGTTTATCGTCTGTTAGAAGCGAATGTGTCTGTGTGTGTTAATTTAACAAACGTTGCTGTGTTGTGGAAATTTCAACTTTTAAACAAGTACAGTAGTATGGCGACGAAAAGAAAAAGTTGTTGTATCGATGGAACAAAAACTTGAGGCAATCAAGAGACTGAACAAGGGAGAGACAATGCAGAAGGTAGCTGACGACTTTGGTGTTGGACGGGTAACAGTAGAAGACTGGAAGAAGAAATGAATAGAAATAGAAAAATGGTGTGCATCAAGAGTTATGGAGGGTGCATTAAAAAGAAAAACTATGAAAAAATTTGACTATGAAAAAGTTAGTCTTTGTATGTTTGGTTTACACAGTTCAGGGACAAAGGTGTGCCTATTTCAGGGCCTATTCTACAGCAAAAGGCATTGCATTTTCGTCATGAATTCAATGAAGGGAACCCAGATTTCACAGCAAGTGTCAGTTGGCTCGACCGATGGAAGAAACACTACAGAATCCATCAGTTATGTGTTTGTGGTGAAAAGCTATCATCGAATTTTGAATAAATGGAAGCATTCAAGAAAAAATTTCAGGAATTTATTGAAACTGAAAGCCTAACGGGTGATCAGATATTTAACTGTTATGAGTCAGGCCTTAATTACAAAATATTACCTAGTAAGAGTCTTGCAGCCAGAACTGAAGTGGCAGCCCCTGGCTACAAGCGTAGCAAGGAAAGGCTGACAATTTTAGCATGCAGCAATGCTACAGGAAACCTCAAGATGAACCTTGCAATGACTGGAAAGTCCAAAAATCCTAGAGCCTTTAAAACAGTTTTAAAAAACTCTCTTCCTGTAAAATACTACAGTCAGAAAAGCGCATGGATGAGCAGTGAAATTTGCAAAGACTGTTTTTTTTAAGGAATTCATTCCTTCAACAGAGAAGTTTTTGAAAGAAAATAATTTACCCAGAAAAGCAATTTTGTTGCTAGATAATGCTCCAACGCACCCTGATGCAGAGGAGCTCAAGATGGTGACATTAAGGAAATGTTTCTGCCCCCCAATGTAACCGCCATATGCCAAACTATGGATCAGGGCATTTTGGAAATGATAAAAAGGAACTCGCAGAAATCTACTGTCCATAGTGATAGAAGAAATTGAAGAAGGACAAGACATGATTGAAAAATTGAAACGCATCAATGTAAAGGATGTTGCTTATTGGGATGCAAGGGCCTGGGCTGACGTAAGGGCTCCAACAATTGCCAAATCATGGAAGAAGCTGCTAGGCGATGATGAAAGTATGGAAACGGAAAGCACAGATCCAACCGAAGAAACCATACTACCTTTAGTGCAACATATCCCTGGATGTGAGGATGCATCTTTGCAAGAAATCGAAAGTTGGATGAAGGATGATGATCAGTATGAAATAACTGATGAAGAAATTGTCACTCTTGTCAATTGCGATGACAATGAAATTGAAGATCAAGATCAAGCACCAACTGTTCAGCTTCTCAGAATTTCACATAACGACGGAGTTAAAGCTCTAGTAACTGCAATTAAATACATTGAGCAACAAGAAGAGGCTACAGGAATTGACATAATGATGCTGCAAAGATGGCAAGACTTGGCAGCGAAGAAACAGCACTCGTCAGGAAAGCAGACTACGATAAAAAATTCTTTAAATCATCACAGGACTGAACTTTGTAAGTACAGTACATACTGTATTTAACTTCAGATAATTCTAAAAGTGTAAGTTCATTTTTTCAATTAATTTTTTCTGTTGTTTTGTTGTAAAACATGATTATCAGGTTCATAATGTGTAAAATTATAACATAGTTTGACGTTTAATAGGCTTTTTCTTAACACCTCCCATTATCCAAAATTTTTGCTTATCTGACGTTCTGCCGGCCGGTTTATGTCAGATAAGTGAGACTCTACTGAACAGAATTTCCAAAATCAAAAAATATCAACCTTAAGTTGGACAGGTGGTCACAGTATCATAGACTACTAACCTCACCTCGAGACAAACAAAAACGCACTGCATTGTGGGTTGAATGTTGCTGGGCTACACAGACTGTTGTATTCATGTCCTTTACTATTGTAGGAATTAATGGAGGAATTTCTGAAGGATTTTAAAAGGTGTCTTTCTTAGTTTGTCTCTGTGTTTCTGGTTGGTCCACCGGCTGTGCAATCAGAGGTTGCTTCTGGACTGAAAGTGGCCAGTGGGCTGCCATTTTAATAGGCCAGGAGTGCAGTTTTGTTCTCCAGGCTAAAAAAAAGACATAGCAGCTCTAGAAAAGGTCCAGAGAAGAGCAACTCGGCTGATTCAGGGCTACAGGGGATGAGTTATGAGGAAAGATTAAAAGAGCTGAGCCTTTACAGTTTAAACAAAAGAAGATTAAGAGGAGACCTGACTGAAGTGTTTAAAATGATGAAGGGAATTAGTCCAGTGGATCGAGACGGTGACTTTAAAATGAGTTCACGAAGAACACAGGGACACACTTGGAAACTTGTTAAGGGTCAATGTCGCACCAACATTAGGAAGTGTTTCTTCACACAGAGAACCACAGACACAAGGAATAAGTGACCAAGTAGTGTGGTGGGCAGGAGGACCTTAGGAATGTTCAGAACTCGACTTGATGTTATTTTAGAAGAATTCAGCAGATAGGACTGACAAGCTTTGTTAAGCTGAATGGCCTGTTCTCGTCTGGATTATTCTGATGTTCCTGTGCTGTGTGATGTCCTGCCAAAGCTGCAGCAGGTTGTCTGTGTGGAATCTTTAACTGTATGGAGTGACATAAATGTTTGAGTAGCCGGTTGTTGATAATCACATTCCCTCATTTCATTTTCTTTTCCATTAGCGCTCAACATGAGTCACGAGCCAGACGTGGAAACTGAATCTGTTTATAGCAAGACATGCATTCACGATGTTCATAGCACATATTAACCTTTTCAGATCTTCTGTAGCTATTCTCATTTTTATATGTGGTCTGTATTTCTGACTAGACTTCTCCAATGGAGGTTTCACTGTTATTTTTTTATGACCAGTGCTTTATTGTAACATACTATCTATTGAGCCATGTTGTTTAGGATTACTGCACATGCACACAACACAGTTACTCCAAACTTGATAACGTGGCAATAGAATCATGCTGCCTGAGTTTATAACAGTGATGTGTGACATTTGTCTGGAATTTTTGTTCATTTTTATGAAGTGCTTGAAGGAGTCTTTGAACCGTTTGCCTGGTGTTTGTGACCTGACATCCAGACATTCAGTGGTTTCCCAATCAGCAACATGTTTTGTTTTTTTTTTTTTTTTAATATTTTTATTTTATTAATTTTCATTGTAATCATTCCATACAAACAGATCAATTTATAACCCAACAAATTTGAAAACAAATCAAACCCCACCCCTGAGAAGGAGAGCTTAGCTAAAGGAAAATTTCTTTAAGCTTTTTAATAAGGCAACATTAGACAAAAGAAGGGGAGAAGTAAATATCTATATAAATAAGAGATGGAGAAGGGAGTTAAATGCAATAATAGTTAATTCTCTCATTCTAAAATAATATTGATTAAATCCTGCCAAGTTTTGAAAAAATTTTGTACAGATCCTCTAACTGAAAATTTGATTTTTTCCAATTTCAAATAATATAAAACATCGGTTTCCCACTGACTTATAAGAGGAGAATTAGGATTCTTCCAATTTAACAAAATAAGTCTGCGTGCCAAGAGTGTAATGAATGCAATCATCGTTTGCTTGTCCTTCTCCAATTCAAGTCCATCTGGAAGAACACCGAACACAGCTGTTAATGGGTTAGGAGGGATTGTGATACCAAGGCTGTCTGAGAGGCACTTAAAAATTTTTGTCCAAAATGATGTTAGTTTGGTGCAGGCCCAGAACATGTGACCCAGTGAGGCAGGAGCTTGGTTGCAGCGCTCGCAGGTCGGATCCTGGCCTGGAAACATTTTGGACAGTTTTAAGCGAGACAGATGAGCTCGATATATAATTTTTAGTTGAATAATTCTATGCTTTGCGCATATAGAACTCGAGTGAATTCTCTGCTTTGCTACCTTCCACTCCTTTTCTGATATATTGATTAAGATATCTTCTTCCCAATGTCCTCTTGGATCTTTGAAAGGTAGGGACTCTAATAGGATTTTATATATTGCGGAAATAGTGTTTGTTTCCTCGGAATTGAGCAGTATTTTTTCCAGCATTGTGGAGGGTGCAAGGTGGGGGAAATCGGGCAATTTCTGTTTAACAAAATTTCTAATTTGAAGATAGTAAAAGAAATGTGTAGCTGGGAGGTTAAATTTTGAACGTAATTGTTCAAAAGATGTAAATATGTTGTCTATATAAAGATCTCTGAGCATTTTAATCCCAAAACTTTTCCAGGTATTAAAAACTGGATATACTTGCGAAGGTTGAAAGAGGTGGTTCCCTTGCAGAGGTGCCACTGATAAAAGATTTTCCATCTTAAAATGCTTCCTAATTTGGTTCCATATTCTGAGTGAGTAAAGCACAATTGGGTTATTAGTATATTTGCGATAACTTTCATTTATTGGAGAGCAGAGCAGGGAATATAAAGAAGTACTACAGGATTTTACTTCTATTGCAGACCAAGCCTGTGTATGTGCATTTATTTGTGTCCAGGTTTTTATGGCTTGTATGTTTGCTGCCCAGTAATAAAACTGAAAATTAGGTAAAGCCATGCCACCTTCTGCCTGAGGTCTTTGTAGGGTCGCTCTTCGGATACGTGGGTGTTTTGAGTTCCAAATGAATGAGGTTATTATTGAATCTAACTGTTTAAAAAATGATTTATTGATATATATTGAAATGTTTTGAAATAAAAAGAGAAGTTTAGGAAGGATATTCATCTTAACAATGTTTATTCTTCCGGCTAGAGTGAGATGAAGGGTTGACCATCTATGCAAGTCTTGCTTAATTTTTTCCATACAGACGCCAAAATTTTGTTGATAAAGAGCTTTATGTTTACTTGTGATGTTTACCCCTAGGTATTTAAACTGATCTGCTATGGTAAAAGGTAGGGTGTCTAATTTAATATTATATGCTTGTGAGTTCACTGGAAAGAGTATACTTTTATTCAGATTAATTCTAAGACCAGATATCTTTTGAAATTCTGTTAGTGCTGTTAAAACAGCAGGGACAGTGTTTTCTGGGTCCGATATATATAAGACCATATCATCTGCATATAGAGAAATTTTCTGTTCCAGTCCTTCTCTGACAATCCCCTTTATCTGATAAGAATTTCGGCAGTGAACCGCCAGTGGTTCAATAGCAATTGCAAACAACAGTGGCGACAAGGGACATCCTTGTCTGGTACCACGTTCTAGTTTAAAGTAGTCTGAGCAAATTTTATTAATACAAACTGAAGCTTCTGGACTGGTATACAGTAGTTTAATCCAAGCACAAATATTCGGGCCAAACCCAAATTTCTCCAATGCAGTGAAAAGGTAATTCCATTCGATCATGTCAAATGCCTTTTCTGCGTCTAATGATAGTAATATCTCTGGGGTGTTTGATTTTGCTGGTGAATATATAACATTAAACAAGCGTCGGAGATTTGAAGATAGATGTCGGCCTTTAATAAATCCAGTTTGATCTTGTGATATTACCGAGGGCAGCACTTTCTCCATCCTTCTAGCTAGGATTTTTGAGAGTATCTTAACATCATTATTCAGGAGTGAAATTGGTCTATATTATGCACATTGTAACAAGTCCTTATTTTGTTTAGGAAAGACGGTGATTAATGCTTGTCGAAATGTTTGAGGTAGTATTTGGTGGTCTTTAGCTTCTGTAAATGTTACCAATAAGAGTGGAGCTAGCTGAGTGGAGAATTTCTTATAAAACTCTACAGGGTAACCATCAGGGCCTGATGCTTTCCCGCTTTGTAGTGACTTTATAGCGTCTAGTAATTCTGTTAGCGTTAGAGGTTTATCTAGTTCCTCAGCACTTAAAGCATCTATTTGTGGTATTTGTGAATTATCCAGAAATGTATTAGATTGCGTGTTGTCTTCTTTGGGCTCAGTGGAATATAAAGACTTATAGTAATCTCTAAATGTGTGCATTATTTTATTATGGTCGATGATTTCTTCTCCATTCTTGTTGGTGATTACTGGTATTGCATTGTGAACTTCTTGTTTATGAATTTGTTGAAGCAACATGTTTTTTAATCTGTGATTACTTGCTGTTATCCATATGATCCTTCAAAAAACTGATTTGCTACAACCCCAATTCCAAAAAAGTTGTAATGCTGTGTAAGATGTAAATAAAAACAGAATTCAATGATTTGCAAATCTCATAAACCCATATTTTATTCACAATAAAACATGGAAAACATATCAGATGTTGAAAGTGAGACACTTTACTCTTTCATGAAAAATAGGAACTCATTTTGAATTTGATGGCAGCAACAAATCTCAAAAAATTTGAGACAGGGGAACAGAAGGCTGGAAAAGTAAGTGGTACTGAAAAAGAACAACTGGAGGAACATTTTGCAACTAATTAGGTTAAATGGCAATAGGTCAGTAACATGGCTGGGTATAAAAAGAGCATCTTAGAGAGGCAGTGTTTCTCAGAAATAAAGATGGGCAGAGGTTCACCGATCTACAAAATACTGTGTCTACACATTGTGGAACACTCTCAGAATAGTGTTCCTCAACGTAAAATTACGAAGACTTTGAATATCTCATCATCCACAGTACATAATATCATGAAAAGATTCAGATTATCAGGAGAAATCCCTGTGCACAAGGGACGAGGCCAAAAATCAATATGGGATGCTCGTGATCTTCAGGCCCTCAAGCAGCAATGCATTAAAAACAGACCTGATTTTGTCATAGAAATCACTGCATAGTCTCAGGAACACTTCCAGAAATCACTGTCTGTGAACACAGTTCAGTGTGCCATCTACAAATGCAGGTTAAAGCTCTTTATCATGCAAAGAAGAAGCCACATGTGAACATGTTCATGAATCATCACCGTCTTCACTAGGTCAAAGCTCATTTAAAAATGGACTGAAGCAAAGTGAAAAACTGTTCTGTGCTCAGATGAATTGAAATTAAAAAATATTTTGGAAAACATGGAAACTGCATCCACCAGACTAAAGTGGAGAAGGGTCATCTAGCTTGTTATCAGTATTCAGTTCAAAAGCCTTCATTTCTAAAGGGATGGGGTGCATCAGTGCCTATGGAATTGTCAGTTTGCAAATCTGGAAAGGCCCCATCAATGCTGAAACGTTTATACAGGTTTTAGAGCAACAGATGCTCTCAGTCAGATGATGTCTTTTTCAGGGAAGGCCTTGCATATTTCAGCACAACAATGCTAACCTACATACTGCAGCTATTACAACAGCATAGCTTCATAGTAGAAGAGCCCAGATGCTGAACTGGCCTGCAAGCACTCCAGACCTTTCACCAGTTGAAAACATTTGGCGCATCACAAGATGAAAAATACAACAAAGAAGACCCAAGACTGTTGAGCAGCTAGAATCCTATATCAGACAAGAATGGGACAACATTCCTCTCCCAAAAGTCCAGCAATCAGTCTACTCAGTTCCTGGAAATTTACTGATTGTTGTTAAAAGAAGAGGGGATGCTATACAGTGATAAATGTGGCCCTGTCCCAACTTTTTTGAGACGTGTTGCTGCCATCAAATTCAAAATAAGGTAATATTTTCCACAAAATAGTAAAATGTCTCACTTTCAACATTCAATATGTTTTCTGTGTTCTACTACAAATAAAATCCGGGTTTATGAGATTTACAAATCATTGCATTCTGTTTTTATTTACATTTTACACAGTGTCCCTACTGTTTTGGAATTGAGGTTGTACATGCATACACATTTATGCTTTCAACCTGTGCTTTTTGAGGGTATTCAAAATTGTTACAAATACAGCTATAAGGCGTGTACAAAAAAATAAAATAATATATCATGATACATGTCTCTTTGTTACAGTTTCTTCCTTATTTTGTGGGGATTTATTTGAGCTGTTAAAGTTGCCAACACTGTGTGTGGTAGGAGACCACAGATCTGTCAGTTTGTGTTACAGTAGTACAGTTTGATAAAGCAGGACAAATCAATAAAACACTGAATGCATTTCTTGATGCCAGCCCTTCTTATCCTAATCTTACATTTAACTTTTTCAACAGACTCTTAGTGCAGACCTCCAGAGCTCCACTCCATTGAGGAGGGTGTTGCTTTATATTATACATCAGTGATGACACCCAGTTACATTATGGTGAAGGTCAGGGTTGAGGGAGGATTTATCTGACTCAAGTCCAGTAAACCAGGTGACAAAACATTGCGATCCATTTGGCTGTCCAGTGACCTACTCAATCGCAGACCCCTTCAGCTGCACCCATTGTCACTACCTGATCTGCACTGCCCGCCTGATCTGCACACATGTGTATTGAAAGTCTACTTCATTACACAGTTTACGGTGCTGACCAATCTGTTTTACACAAGCGTTAATAATTTATGGAGTGTGTGATATCATATTTGAGCTGATGTGACTCACTGCACATGTGCTTAATGAAGAAAATAAAATAAACTCCACTTTATGGCACTGCCCGATTTGAACTGAGCGTAAAGATCCACCGCTGACAGGGCTGTATTGTCAGTTCATTTCCACATTAGTTGGCCATAATGAGAATATTATGGAAATACTTTGTTGTTCTGCCGAGATTCATTGTAGGCTGTGTCTTCAGGGCTTTATTAAGCAGGTTACTTTTAAAGTTTTTATTACACAACAAAGCAAATTTACACATAGGAAAGGATTAAAACATAATACAGGGATGTTACTGGATTCAAGAACTTAAAAGATTTTGGTGACCCCATAAATATCAATAATAAATAATATAAACAATAATAAGCTGTAAAATAAAATGTTATTTTTCAGAATGAAAGAAAATTTACAGTAAGATGGAAAATAATGTTTTTTTGTATGCTTCCACTTTATTTACAGTATATTTGAAAAGTCTTCTCTTACTTTTTTCTGATTACAAAGTCTTTGATCAGATCCTCACTTTAAGGTGATGATCATTCATTCAGATTGAGATGGCAGGGAGGCAACTGAAGATCTCGGCTAAAAGCAGTGGACTGTAAGAGAGAAATCAGAGGAGATCTGTGAGTCCCCACCATTGAGGTGGTAGGAGAAGGTGGTGAGGATTTCGAGTATGCAGTTAATAAGAAATACTTTGAAGATAGCAGAGTACAGAGAAAGAAGATAGGAGAGACCTATACTTATCCTGGAGGGATGAAAGTTTCTTATTATGAAAAAAAACTATTATTATTGTTATTATTATTATTGTATCAAAAACAAAAAAGACGCCAAGAATTTGTACTACATTTCACAAGAGCTATTAATAAAAAATAAAAAGCGAAGGAAAAAAAGAAATACTGAAATCTTACGCTAATTAAAAAAAAACTCGGTCCATGATAAGAAAATCAAACGGCTCTGTGGCAGCCCCAAACAAACGCAGCTTCTCCATTGACTCTGTTGGTTTAAGGGGCTCCCATAAGGCAGCCGGACACTGAGCCACCCAGCCTCTCTCCAGACAGCGCGCTGGCTCGCTTAACTGTCACATGATCCTATGCAGCCCGCTGGATGACGTCATCCAACGCGACAGCTGCTGTAGCCACGCTGCCACTGTCTCCGCTTTGTGAAACACTACGGACTCAAGACTGTTGCTGAGAGAGAGAGAAGTGTGAACGAGTTCAGAAACAATCCCATCGCCAAGAGGTAGACAGTAAGTGGTCTGAGTTTTGGGGATGCACTTTACGGATGTGTGAGTTTTCATTCGCTCCATTAGAATCGCCGCGCGCGACTTGAGTGAGTGGCGAGTTCCTGTTCTTTAGCCCCCCGCCGAACTTTGTAGGAGTGAATCCTCCTGTGGTCACTCGCGCGATGTTTCTGTTCATTGTTATTTGCAGTTCACTTCACGTGGCTGAATCCCAAATTTTAATTCGTAACACCCAGTCACACCGCTGGCGCCTGGTGACTGGCGCCTGTACGTTCATCTCCGTGTGTTCCTTTTGTCGATTCCTTCACGAATCGCAGACATCGAGCAGACGGCCATTCCACACGTACGGCGCTTTGATTTCTGCCTTTGTTTCTCATTTGTTCCTACGCGGCGTCCAGTTCAAAGACAGTCGCGGAGGTGGTGACCGGCCGGCCATTAAAAGAATAGCGAGGAGTCAGATTAGTAAAAGTTAAAAAACGAACTGGAGTCCATGGCTGACAACAAATACTAAGATATATAGGGTCGTATATCTGTAGTGAGAGAAAACGGCAGTGCTGCCATGAAATAACTCGCCTTTAAGAGAATAAATTATGTTCTTAACTGGTAAACGTTGGCAATCAGTATCGGTATTTACACAGACGGCCTCAAACCTGCTTAACCCAATGCAGACAGCAGACATTTACATGCATTGCTTGGATGGACACTTAAATGTGTGTCTTTTTCCCATTTAACCTCTATCAAATATGACAAACTCCCATGTTTCAGTAATGTCTGTTAGTGAGCATTGGATAAATTAGTAGAGATTTGTGTTTTGTGTTACTGCCTTACAGTTCTGTCAGAATGAATTTGAATCTCAGCCTGTTTTTTAAGTCTCTTAAAAGATGCTCAGGTTTAGTGGCCTGGCAAATCTAACTTGTCTTGGTGTGGTTGTGGACTTGAATGTGAGTGTACCCTATGATGGTCTATAGCTGGCTCCTGCCCTGTACAGGTACTCTGGTTTTCTTCCTGTACCCCAATAACTTCTATTTGTGTTTGATTTGCACTGGACCACGGTGGTGAGGTGGAAGCAAAGGTACATTTGGCTATTTATACATGTGACTTTATCATACTGACCCAACCAGGCTGTGTGGTGACCCCATGCCAGTCTTAGGTGAACACCACTGTCAGGACTAGCATCCCTGTTCTGGCCAAGACCCACTTTCATTTAATTAGACTATTCATGAAGGTCAATAATGAGCTGCTTTTACTCTGGGGGCCCCCCTTTTAGGGTTACCCATAGCAAAATGGTCCGTCAGAAGCACAAATGGATTGTTAAGAAAGACCGAGGCACACAAGGCCTCCACCATACCAATCTTGCAATACTGGGTGGTGCTGCTGTTTAACAGGAGTTTACTAATGTGTTAAGTACTAAAATATTTGTGATGTGTGCAGAGTGTACTTAAACAAGATGAAGCTGATAAACTTGAAACTTGTTTCAAAGTTGTTGATAATGAAGTTGTTTTGAAGAATGTTGTTGTCCTGGAGCATCTCAGATTTGCCAACTACAGTCGCAGATCTCATCACCTGATCTCGTTAATTTAAACATTTGTTACATTCAGAGATTGTGTGCTGACCATTCAGCAGAGTCGTGCTTAGCCCTGTTTCTAACAGCCAATAGCGTGCTGCTGATGACACCTGTGGTGTACAAAGGGTTAACAGCTGTGGCCCTTTCTTTTTTTTTTTTTGCCCTTTTGTTATCTCAAACATGAGATGACTGAAAGAGGAGCATCTGTTATTTTTGTTACAACCCCAATTCCAATGAAGTTGGGACGTTGTGTAAAACATAAATAAAAACAGAATACAATGATTTGCAAATCCTTTTCAACCTATACTCAATTGAATACACTACAAAGACAAGATATTGAATGTTCAAACTGATAAACTTTATTGTTGTTTTGCAAATCTTCACTCATTTTGAATTTGATGCCTGCAACACGTTCCAGAAAAGCCTGGACAGGGGCCTGTTTACCACTGTGTTATATCACCTTTCCTTTTAACAACACTCAATAAGCGTTTGGGAACTGAGGACACTAATTGTTGAAGCTGTGCAGCTGGAATTCTTTCTCATTCTTCCTTGATGTACAACTTCAGTTGCTCAACAGTCCGGGGTCTCCGTTGTCGTCTTTTGCTCTTCATAATGTGCCACACATTTTCAATGGGAGACAGGTGTGGACTGCAGGCAGGCCAGTCTCGTACCCGCACTCTTTTACTACGAAGCCACGCTGTTGTAACACATGCAGAATGTGGCTTCGCATTGTCCTGCTGAAATAAGCAGGGACGTCCCTGAAAAAGACGTCACTTGGATGGCAGCATATGTTGCTCCACAACCTGTATGTACCTTTCAGCATTAATGGTGCCTTCACAGATGTGCAAGTTACCCATGCCATGGGCACTAACACACCCCCATACCATCACAGATGCTGGCTTTTGAACTTTGCGCTGATAACAATCCGGATGGTCCTTTTACTCTTTGGCCCGGAGGACACGACGTCCATGATTTCCAAAAACAATTTGAAATGTGGACTCGTCAGACCACAGCACACTTTTCGACTTTGCGTCAGTCCATCTCAGATGAACTCGGGCCCAGAGAAGCCGGCGGCGTTTCTGGGTGTTGTTGATATATGGCTTTCGCTTTGCATGGTAGAGTTTTAACTTGCACTTGTAGATGTAGCGACGAACTGTGTTAACTGACAATGGTTTTCTGAAGTGTTCCTGAGCCCACGTGGTAATATCCTTTACAGAATGATGTCGGTTTTTAATGCAGTGCCGCCTGAGGGATCGAAGGTCACGGGCATCCAGTGTTGGTATTCGGCCTTGCCGCTTACGAGCAGAGATTTCTCCAGATTCTCTGAAACTTTTGATGATATTATGGACAGTAGATGATGAAATCCCTAGATTCCTTGCAATTGTACGTTGAGAAACGTTGTTCTTAAACTGCTGGACTATTTGCCCACGCAGTTGTTCACAAAGCGGTGAACCTCGCCCCATCCTTGCTTGTGAACGACTGAGCCTTTTGGGGATGCTCCTTTTTTTAGATAGATAGATAGATACTTTATTAATCCCAATGGGAAATTCACATTCTTCAGCAGCAGCATACTGATACAATAAATAATATTAAATTAAAGAATGATAATAATTCAGGTGAAAAAAACAGACAATAACTATGTATAATGTTAAATATTAACGTTTACCCCCCCTGGTGGAATTAAAGAATTGCATAGTTTTATACCCAATCATGACAAACACCTGTTTCCAATTCACCTGTTCACCTGTGGAATGTTCACAACTGGTGTTTTTTCAACATTCCTTAACTTTCCCAGTCTTTTGCTGCCCCTGTCCCAGCTTTTTTGGAACGTGTTGCAGGTATCAAATTCAAAATGAGTGAAGATTTGCAAAACAACAATAAAGTTTATCAGTTTGAACATTCAATATCTTGTCTTCGTAGTGTATTCAATTGAATATAGGTTGGAAAGGATTTGCAAATCATATTCTGTTTTTAGATACGTTTTACACAACGTCCCAACTTCATTGGAATTGGGGTTGTAGGTTCAAATCCTGCAGGTTCTTATTCTTCTTCACTTAACTCTATGCCTTCTACTTCAGGGAAACATTCTCTGGTTGTCTGCTCTCCTGCACACACAGTCTGCCCCTAAGACTAAAAACAAAATCAAACCTGTTTAAATTTATCTTAGCGAATTGCAGGCTAGTTGAAGTCAGACATTGGGTGTCTCATATTAGGCGGCCATCTTTACAGGGACACACCACCAACTGCCTCCATCTCACTCAGATTATGTAAATGAAGGCTGTGACTTGAATAATGGTTTTGGATTTTGCAAGTTTAGAGCAGTTTCACATTAGACAAGCTGGCCAGCGATTTTAAGTTCCTCCTTCATATGCCCCTGTTTTTTAACATAATCTTGAGGCCTAACTTGTATAAACCTTCCTTAACATTAATTGATAGCAAAATTCCGGGACCCTAACAGTATTGAATGTTCAATCAAAGTAGTGAATACTGTTGACACACAACTGTGCAAGATGGCCTCCTTCTTCTTCTAGCCTGTTGGACCTTCCTTTTATTCTCAAACACTTTTTACAGCAAATGTGACATGAAAAGTGATGAGTTACTGTGTGATTTCTATGAACTCTCTGACTTGACATCAGCTTTAACTAACAGGATGTTATAAAAATCAAATGTCTTTAGATCTGAATGATGCAGTTTTAATGGAACTGATTTCTGTTTTTTTTTTCCCACAGAGAGACAAATCTGCCATTTACTGTAACGTTTAAATGGATGTGAAAAAGGAGACGTGTGAGGCTGACCTGAATATCATAGAATTAAGGATCATAAATGTTAAGGAGGAGGACTATGAGTTAGAGAGTGTCCACCCTAAACAGGAGAGTTTGGTCATTAAGGAAGAGGACAGTGAACTGGGGTCAGTGAGTATTAAAGAGGAGGATGAACAGGAGTGTGTTAGCACTGAGATGGACAACTGTAGGAGTATGGAAAGTGTTAAGGAAGATGACCTTCATTATAAACATCAAGATGGAGCAGTGACCGGGTTAGTCTCTTCTCATAGCAGACACTTTTCATCTGTGGAGTCTTCTATCAATGTAAAATATGACTCATTACAGTCTGAAACAAAGATGACTGAAGAAATTCCATCTCCTAAAATTCCGGAAGGTCAGTCACCACCTAAAACATCATCTAAAACAAGTAAGTGAAAAATAAAAATGTGTGTACGTCTTAGGGGTCAGGGTTATGGGCCTGAAAGTGCTGTCTTGTGCTTTTTTTTTAGGTGAAACTTAGATGACATTTCAAACAATATTAAACACATAGTAAATCACAATTTCACTATATTTTTCCAAGTTTTGGAATTTTCTGTTCTTCCATTATAGTTTGTAGCATTAACAAAACTTTCTAAACCTGTCTTTTGTTAAAGTGTTAAACAAAGGTACAGCTGCAAGAAAAAGTCTGTGAATCCTTTAGATTTTCTGCTCTAATTTTCTTAACGGTGTGGTCTGATCTTCAATTAAGTCCCCAAAGATAGACAAACACTATCATGTTAAGTAATAACTAGACTTCTCGTCATTCCTGAATACATTGTTTAAACCTGAACAGTCCAGTTTGTGACCCCCTGTCTTTACTAACTTGCTGATCCTCCTTTATCTCCAATGACCTCCACCACACATTTCCTGCAGTTTCTGCTCAACCTTCAATTTTACTTCATTCCTCCTTTCCAGAGTGTTCAATTCTTTGATGTTTCTGGGGTACCTTGAATGATCAGCTGACTTCAGGTGTATCTCTGTGTTCTGATTGGCTAGTGCAGAACACCAGTTTTCTTCACTTAAAGCCTTTCTCTTGTAGATTTCTTCTTTTCTTTTTGCTCATTGTCTTGTTTCATTACCTAACTTATATCAAATTTTTGCTATTCTTACATTCTCCTCTCATATTTCTTCATAATAATTTTTAACTCCGCGTTACATTGATGATGTCATCCTGTCCAGGTCCTGCAGAAGCAAAAAAAAAAAAACCCCAACTATGATTCTACCATGAGGTGCTTTTTTTACCTCCAAACCACTGTGAAATGGGGACACAAACATGGTTACATGGGGTGACAGGCCTTCGAAAGACCCACACACCAGACCATGGGTGATTATTTATAACACTCTGAACAGAATTGAATGTGAATATATGTGCATGCCAAAATAAACAGGAAAATGTGTACACCCAAAAAAATCGGATTTACTAAACCTGGCATACACACATTTTTACACAAATTTACTTTTTTTTATTTATAAATCACAATCACTTTTTAAATACTCATGTGAGCTCTCCTTTTAATCAGCACAATGAACCATTCATATATGGAGCTTGCTAATCCATCTCCTACATATGCAGTCAGGATGATGCAGAACTTCATTAGCTGGTAGATCAGCCTCCTCTCTCTTGATGCTTTGAGATCCCATCACCTGCATTCAAGAATATCTGGCTTTGCTCTTCATCTGAGAGTGAAAGGTCATTCATGTAGTTACAGCACCTCTGTGGTCTCGGGTTCAGGAAAGGTGTGAGGCAAAACTGTTTGAG
The DNA here is from genome assembly GCF_900747795.2 of Erpetoichthys calabaricus. Lineage (NCBI taxonomy): Eukaryota > Metazoa > Chordata > Cladistia > Polypteriformes > Polypteridae > Erpetoichthys > Erpetoichthys calabaricus. The sequence goes on along the minus strand of NW_026261574.1, from coordinate 1,559,036 downwards.
CGAGTAGCCACTGTCACGTGGTACATGTAATGACATGATTGCTGTTACAATGAATACTTCAGGCCACATGAAACACTGAGGGGTCAGCAGGTTACTTCACCAACAAGCAGTTCACCACGTAAATCAACATCACGTTTGTCAAAGCTATTTTACCTCAAAATAAATGAATCACGGGTCGAGCGAGGTCACGGAGACATGACATTTGTCAGCCACATCTTGGGTGACTTGTGTATTAATGGAGTGTGTAGAAGTTGGATTTAGATCGCCGGTCCATTGTGCACCTGGCATGTCATGTAGGTGTGCTGACAAGAACAAAACGGCTACATTACTTACTGGGTTTATTGGAGTCTCTACTCTTTGAGCTTATGCTTAAAAATCTGAGGTATAATTTGGTGTTTACTATAACAAAGGTTGAACTAAAGACAGTTAAGTGTGTTTTTATTTAGTATTTCAGTAACAGAAAGGCTTCAACAAATGAAATAAAATAAAGTTAAAAGTACTTTAGGACGTGCTTGCTTTGACATTCATCTGCTTGTATTGTCTGTTGCTGACAAGTCATAATGACAATGGAACATGAAACTTGTGATTGAAAGGACTGTGAAGGATAAGCGTACAGAAGTTTAGGAGGCCAGTGTACTTTGGCACCTTAATGTCATGAACGTTTAAGGCTAACGAAACTGACAAGCGGCCATCCGGCCAAGTGGACCAGGTTGATAGTAACCTTTTAAGGTATCTCTGTTCTGCCATGTCCTGTTAGCAACTAGGAGTATCCAATGGTATTAGAGCTTATGTTATTAGTAAGAGCTAAAGACCTGACTTTGGAGTGCATCAAAAGGACACAGCACAAATACAGTGGAACCTTGGTTCATGACCATAATTCGTTCCAAAACTCCGGGTTACGACCAGAGTAATTTTCCCCATAGGATTGTATGTAAATACAATTAATCCATTCCAGACTGTACGAACTGTATGTAAATATATAATTTTTTAAAAGTTTTTAAGCACAAATATAGTTAATTATAGCATACAATGCACAGCGTAATAGTAAACTAAATGTAAAAACATTGAATAACACTGAGAAAACCTTGAGCAACAGAGAAAACGAACACTGCAATACTTTGCGCTACGAACCGCTCACTAAAAACACTTTTTTTAAATGAGTTTTAAGCACAGGGAGAAAATGAACATTTGAAAAATCCATAATTTAATAAATCACCAAGAAAAGTAACATTGCAACAATGCACGCTACGAACCGATCGCTGTAAACAGAAGTGAAAACAAAAACAAGCCCAGTGCATTCTTTAACTGCCTTCTCTACCTTATGCATCCAGCCCTCTCTCTCGTGTGTGCATGTGTGTCTCTCTCGTGCGTCTGGGTGTGTGTGTGTGTCTCTTGTGCGCCTGGAGCGCCTGTGTGTGTCTCGCTTTCTCTCTCTTGCTTGCTTGCTCGCTCGCTGCACAGGGAGAGACCGAACACGTACAAACTAAAAGGGAAACTGACTTGTTCATATACTGAGTGTGTGGTCATGAACAGATGCAAAAGTTTGGCGAACTTTTTGGTCGTAAACTGATTTGTACGTGTTCCGAGACGTTCGTGAACCGAGGTTCCACTTTTATTTTACTGCTCTGCTGATTTGAGTGTTACCTTTGCAAGACTTAGAAAGTAAAAGAAGATTGATCGACTCTTCCTGGTGACCTGTGCAGGTTTTCTTCTACAAATGTAACTACTTACAGTTAACAAAGGCAGCTTCAGTCTTGCTACATGCCCTTATTATAATATGAGTGCTGTAAAGTGCTTGGATTATTGAGTTATGAGAGCTGGACATGGCTGCAGATTGCCATTTTATATTGTCAGAAACGCATCATGTTTTATGTGTGTACACCCACACCATACGAACACCGTACGGTGCAGAATATCAGGTTCTTTGAAATGCTTTTGTTAGCTTTTCCACCTTTATTGTTATCTCTCTTTTTTATAATCTCCTCTTGAGAATCTTTAAGAGTTATCTTGAGGTGAGGTTGGAATAGCTTAGCGGTTAGCTAAAACAACAGACTTGATGAACTGATGAATGGTCTCCTCTTGTCTGTTACATTTCTTATGTTCTTGTTCTGTATGTTCTTGAGCAGATCTTTATCAAGAAGAGACAGCTTTTCCAGAACCCACATTTCTTTCTTTTTATTTGTCTAGGTGCCTCCAAGCCACACCTCCAGTCTCCTCTCATTGGTTGAACACCTGACTTGACAGGACTGTAAAGGTTTAATGGACATGTTCAGCATTAACAGTCCAGTTGTTTGTGTTTTATGAGTTCAGGTTGATCGTGTTTGTCTGTTATTGTAGTGCAGTTGAACATCAGACCACATTCTCAGGAGGAATTAAGGCAGAAATTCTGGAGATTCCAAAGGGTTCACTAACATTTTCATGCATATGTAGAGAGGTTTAACTGTATGGAAGATTTTAAGCAACACCTTCTCAGAGCTGCTTAATCCAACTGAGGGTCCATCTCTGTGGATCTTTAGCTAATAGTCTTGAGTTTGACCTGTGTTGTCCTGTGTACAAAAACATGGAGACACAGTTAGAAAACAGTTATGGGTAAATTTTGCACAAACATTTGGATGTTTTTCTTTACACAAAGAATGATAGACAGTTGGAATAAATGACCAAATAGTGTGTTAGACTGTTGGAGTTTAGGGGCTTTCAAAACTCGACTTGATGTTGTTTTAGAAGAATTAAATGGATTGGACTGGTGAGCTTTGCTGGGCTAAGTGGCCTGTTCTTGTCCATATTGTTCTTAGGTCCTAATAGATCTGCAGTCACCTGAGGGAAATTTACAGACTTGTTGCTATCTCAGCTGTTCACTTTGTTTTTTGCTTCATCTCCCTTTCTCTTATAGCAGGCCTTTTTGTGCCTTACTTTAGTATTATTCAAGTTTGGATTTTTCTGGCTTTGACTTGTTTGTCGTTTAATGGTACATGTTGAGGTTGCTCATGTTGCTCTGTATTTCAGCTGATGGAAAGAGAGACTTTGAAAGGTGGAATTTGGATTGTCATTGGACTAGTTTACAAACCCTCTTGAGAAGTCTTGGTGTGTTTGAATGTTACTTTGTTATTTGATTGTCATGAGTATCATGTTTTACTAAAGATTTACTCCAAAAACTGCACCGTCATTTCCAGTGTGACTGTTCCATTGAACTACTTACAGGTGTTCCCTTATTGAAAGGTAAAATAGATGCAATAACTAAAAAAGAAACAAAAAAAAGTATTGAAAATTATATCCAAGATCATTTAAAACAATCCAAAAACAATTGGTTTTGCTCCAACTTCTTTGTTTACTTACAGCCATTTTATTTCCATCACATCTGTAGTGTCCATAGTGGTCTTACCCAACATTTCTTGAGGTATGTGATGATTACAACATCATATTGGTGATGGTAGTAAGGTTGGCTTGGGAATCTGAAATTGTTTCTGATTTCTCATTTCAAGAATTATTTCTTCAGTTCTCAGTTTGACTCCCTGTTCTGACTCAAGCTTGTCTTTTGTTATCTCCTGATCATTTTCTTCTCTGTACCTCTGATGATATAGTATGTATACTATAGTGCACTCGTTTTTATCTACGCGGTAGAGTTGGAACTGACCATGTTCAAGAACTCCATAGTAAAGGCCACAGTAAGGAGCTCTGGACAGGAGTTTGTTGATGTCGGTCATGATGACATTCCTAAAAGTCTTTGGAGGATATCAGGCAGTGTGGTGGAGTCATTAAGACTTTGGACTGCAAACACTGAGGTTGTTGGTTCAAATCCCACTACTGACTCCCTGTGCGTCCATGAACAAGTCATTGGACCTGCCTGTGCTCCAGTTGGAAAACCAAATGAAATGCAACCAATTGTATCATAAATGCTGTAAGTCACCTTGGATTATGTGTCAGCGAAATAAGTAAAGGTAAATGGATACTAGAAGTGAGAGAAACTATCATCAGGTTGAAAACTGAGGCCTTTCATACAATTATAGCAGGAATATCTCCTGGTGTGATGGAAATTAATGAAAATGTGGCAGACGCCTATCCTTGATTAATGACAACCACAAAATGACAAATTAAACTACACATTATTTGCATATATGAACTCACACAATACCTTTAATACACAATAAACACTGAAATTTCAATTTTGTTAGCATAAATAAATCATAGCAATGAACGTCCATTAATATTCTAATTGGCAGTATAAATGGGGCCGGTGTGTGATAAAGCTGACCAGTCCTGGTTACACCTGCCACTCTTCATCCAGAACAAGTAACTTTTCCAATCCCGGGATTTCTCATCTTAAATTGTTTGTCCTACATCACTGGTGCTCTCTCTGGGTTAGTGCATTAATGTTTCACTTTGTTCATTGTTCTGTTTTGATTTAACGATTTAAAAAGATATTTTTGTATGCATTTTATAGTTGAGGGGCCACTTGATGCTTGGTGGCGTAATGGCTGTGTACAGCTTTGTTCAGCTACCCTGCAATTACTGTTTTTACAAATTAACCTCGAAATGTTTCATCAGAGTGTCAACATACCTTTTTTTTTACTTGTCGGTGTGACATATGAATTGTTCATATCTGAAGACACACCCTAGTTCTTCTGATTCAAGGCCAGAGGAGTCTGATTGAGGCCGCCATGGTGACAGATAACTCTGGAGCAGTTTCCACTGTTGACCAACCAAATGCCTTTATATCGGAGCCAAATACTGTGTGACCTTGAACACATCAGAAGAGAGAAGTTTTTTTCTGACCTTCATGATGATATTGTCAAAATCAGAAATGAACAGCAGAAACTCTTGTTAGTTTTTATTCAGGTCTGTACTCGAGTGGAGCAACAGGACTCTGAGATACTTTCCTATGCTGAGGCCCAACCTCTCCATAAGAAACTTTATGGACAAGAAAATGGGAGAAGGAGAGACAACATGAGAATTATTGGAGTTCCAAATGATGCTAAGGGTGAGGATATGTTCATCTTTGTGAAAATCAAAGGCTTTTTGGTTTTCCTGAAATTGTGTGGGCACATAGACGTGTGCGGTCACTTTCCCTCGTTTATATTCTATGTCGAATTACCATCAAGCTGCTTTGCTATTTTGACTGAATTACTATTCTGAAAGAGGAACTCAACAATTCAAATGTAACTTATGAAGGATGGAAGATCAATGTTTACTGCCAATGACTCAGTCCACACCACAGAAGACCACGTCTCTAGTGATCACAAAGGTTCCACAAATTGGTTTTTCTGCTTTCCTGATTTATCTGGCAAAGCCTCAAACGTCCTTCCTGGGAGAGCAGCTGTTCACCGACCCTCAACAGGCACTCAGTGCCCTTGTCTCCTTCATGTCACTGGTGCTTGGCCGCTTTGGCTGTTTTATTTATGATACTAGCAAAATACCCGCGCTTCGCAGTGGAGAAGTAGTGTGTTAAAGAGGTTATGAAAAAGAAAAGGAAACACTTTAAAAATAACGTAATAGGATTGTCAATGTAATTGTGTTGTCATTGTTATGAGTGTTGCTGTCATATATATATATATATATATATATATATATATATATTATATATATACACACACACACAAACATATATATACATACATATACACACACACACAAACATATATATACATATACATATATATATATATATATATATATATATATATATATATATATATATATACATTTAAACATCCACATATATATAAACATATATATATATATATATATATATATATATACATATATACATACATATATACACACATACATACATATATATATACACAGACACATATCTACATATATATACATATCTACATATGTACATATATATACACACATATATATATATATATATACACACACATATCTACATAGTTAACATTCGGCGCCGCCGAGAGTGGCAGCCTTTTCAGCAGCTCCGTGTATGACTGTATGTGTACTTTTCTACTTTTATTTTTTACTTTTATTTTTCTATTTCTATTTTTATTTATTGATCACTCCTATTACTTTATTACTTTATCGTATTAATTTATTTTATGTGGATTCGTTCCCTGGACACACTTTTACAACGTGGGCATGGAGTTTTACACGCCAAGACTCGCCTTTGTGAATTTCCCATTGGGATTAATAAAGTATCCATCTATCCATCTATCCATCCATCCATCCATCCATCTATATATATATATATATATATATATATATATATATATATATATATATATATATATATACATATCTACATATATATATACACATATAGCTGATTAACCAGTGGCTTCGCTCACGGAGTGCAAGAGAAAAAAATAAAATGTATGTATAAAATAAGTTTGTTAATTGCCAAATTTATTTTTCCACAAATAAAGAGCACTTACAATAACATAGAAATCAATATAAACAACATTAACATCATTATCATATGAGAATATGAAGTAATATATAAGAAGCACATTGCATATAAATATAAATTAAACAGTAAAATGTTCTTCTATAATACGCTACCGTGGCTATTCGTTTGTCTGTCCAGGATTTTAAATCACCTGTAGCTCACAAACCGTTTCATCTATTGACTTGAAATTTGGTACACATATACTACGTCATGTGTACTATTCGCTTTCAGGGTGATGATTTTATTACTCTTTTTATCTTTATTTTATTTTATTTTATTGTAGAATCAACTCACAGCTGTGCGCACCATACTAAGTTATCGCAACACAAAAACTAACAATCAGTTTTAACAGGAAAAGATGCTGACGAAAGACGAGAAGCAGCGGGACGCTAGGGTGAAGAGCTGCTCATTAAGCAGCAAGCGCATCAACCTCTGAGCAAACGAATGGTAAACGTACAGAGAAAGAGGATAAATAACATGAATGGTCATGTGAAGTGTATTCACTCCACGTTATCGTGCAGTGCGCTGTTACTGGTATTTTGATAAAAGAATTTGAACAACATATAAGAAGCGTATAAATTATTAAACAGTAAAACATTAACATTTAAGAAGTAAAGATACATTGAGTACTACTGCAGTGCTTTCGGGTATAGTACATTTTTTGTTTGCCCATTACATGCATAAATGTATACATTTTTTTGGTGTACCTACCCGAGAACACGCGACATGACCTGGCAGTTAAAAGTTTCTCGCTCCAGCAATTTGAACTCTGTTACAAAGTCTCATTTATACCTCGTGTCTTCTCATTAAACTTGTATCTCGCGAATATGGTATTGCTGTCCTGCGGTGGGTTGGCACCCTGCCCAGGATTGGTTCCTGCCTTGTGCCCTGTGTTGGCTGGGATTGGCTCCAGCGGACCCCCGTGACCCTGTGTTCGGATTCAGCGGGTTGGAAAATGGATGGATGGAGTATGGTATTGGAAACGGCAGCTGGAGCGTTTCTATAAACTCAATTTAAACTTACGGTTTACATCGTGCTTTGAAGATGCATAGTACGCGACACGTGTTTCGCCGTAATTGTGGGCTCATCAGGCGTACACACTCACTGCACTTCCTTACGGGAATTGAACTTCAGACGTAGAGGCGAAGGCCCTAACGTTGTGCCACGGCGTGTGGTTCGTTCATTTGACAGCATGTAGATCGGGGTAATTACATTGCAGTCATTCGTAGTCTGATTCACAATCTGATTGTATGGGTGGTTACCTACCAGGTAACGCTTGTGGTTGGTCAGCAAGCCGGCTAACTTCTGCCACGGTGCCCTCTTTCAGTTGCGAGAAGCAGATCATAGAATGGTTGAAATAGTTTAATATATATAGCAAAATCCCCGCGCTTCGCAGGGGCTAATATGGTATTGAAAACGGTAGGGGGAGCGTTTCTATAAACTTAATTTAAAGTTACGGTTTATACCGTGCTTTTTTTCATTATGTGTTCGTACCTTATCAATTGTGTAATGTGTTTTTTTGAACAGGTTTGATTCATCGAAGTGATCACTCCTGCTGCGTTCAGTCACTTCATGTGAGCCGGTCTCTTGTGTGATATTGCGATGTCCACGGGTTTATTTAATGTTAGCTAAGACCCGGCAGTTAAAAGTTTCTCGCTACAGCAATATTAACTCTGTTACAATATGATCCAAACTGTCATTTATACCTTGTGTCTTCTCATTAAACTTGTATCTCGCGAATATGGCATTGCAAACGGCAGCGGGTCAGTTCACGTGCTTACGTGGGAGGCGTGATGACGCGATATATTTTGATATATATCAAAATACCCGCGCTTCGTAGTGGCAAAGTACTGCTTTAAAATTTTTATTAAGAAGAAAAGTAAACCTTTTTAAACTGTGGCTTCGCCTCTTGCGCTGACGTCGCCTGTCCGCTGTTTTATAAACGAACGCCATATAAGGCTGTCCTTTCTCCTTCACAGTCAGTTCACGTGATTACGTGGGAGGCGTGATGACGCGATACGCAACCCCACCTCCCACGGCCAGTGAGTTGCAGTCCATTACTGTATATGGCCAAAAAAGAGGTTCCAGTTATGACCGTTACGCTTTGAATTTCGAAATGAAACCTGCCTAACTTTTGTAAGTAAGCTGTAAGGAATGAGCCTGCCAAATTTTAGCCTTCCACCTACATGGGAAGTTGGACAATTAGTGATGAGTGAGTCAGTCAGTCAGTGAGTGAGTCAGTCAGTGAGGGCTTTGCCTTTTATTATTATAGATTCCAGTATTGCTTATACATTTTCCTGAATATTGATTCATAATTACTACTTCTTTCTTTTTTTCATATGTGTATTTCGTATGTGTACATGCACATGTAATTAGAGAGTCATTGCGGGTTGTGAGGGGTCAGGACACGAGCCTTGCATACTCCACATACTCTTGACCCACAATGGTTTAATATTTGCTTGGATGTCATATTTATCTTCAGATGTTTTTTTTCATTTTATCACAACATTGACCCTTGTATTGTGAATGATGGGTTCAGAGTGAGATTGTTTACTGAGCTCTCTCCATGTTTGCCCACTCATAAGCAAAACCTGTTGATTTTTTTCCTGTCTTTTTATTTGAGACCTCAGTTTAGTTTTTTGTATATACGGTTTACGGTAGGGATTCTGGAGCTACAGTCTACATTATAAACGATTGTTGGCGGGACTACTGATTGAACTTGTTTGGCACCTTGTGATGTATTTCATTTACAGTTCTCCTTTATTACTGTTCTTTGTTTTCCTCTCTCCTGTCTAATCTCTGTGTCTTCTCTTGGATTGTAAGGTTGCTCTCTTCTACTTGCAAGCATTCAAGTGTTGCTGATTTATTATCGTTGAGCTTGGCTGATACAGCCTGTTATCAAGAATCATTTCTTTTGGTTAAAGACATTCATCCAGCTGCCTTAAGGTGCTACTGTGTGGCTGTGTCCTCCTCTGCCACTAGTAAAAAACATGGAGGTTTGGGCCCAGTTCACTATGCTGTGCCTCTGAAGGTTTGTGGTTCTGGAGGTGTTTCAGAAGGCAGGTTTTGTTATGTGTTGATGGAGACTGGTTAAAGAAAACTCAGTCAGCATACAGTAATATTGACAATCTTAGGAAGCGACTGAATAATCTTTTAAATACATCCGTGTTTTTCTGATCCAGTAGAGAAGCTCAAAATGACACTAATCAGAGAGAAGGTAAATGAGTAAATGTGTAGAGTTGAGAATTCATTTCATGTGCTCTCATTGCTATCTCTCTGGTACTAAACTGAGTGAGATGTGATGTCTTAGACTGCACAGATGAGATTCGTTAGCCTCCATGTCCCAAGTCGAGCAAAAATGCAGTGATAATACAGATATATAGATAATATCACTAACTACTGCTTGGAAATTAGTAAGGTTTATTTTAGATTTTTTCCTGAACTTTCTCCTCTGCTGAACCCCCATCTTTGGAAGTGATTGATGGTTTTTAATTTGATTGATTTACCAAAACTCTCACAAAATTATGCTGCTTTTCTGGAGGCCCCTGTTTTAGCTGAAGAAATTAAATCCATTAAATGAATTTTTAAATCCATTTGCTTTAAAAAAGCCCTTGATGCATTTGGTATGAAGACAGAAGTATATTTTGGATTTTGGCCACAAGTGTCCAGTTTGCTGTTTCAGTTCAGGTGTCATGTGGGTCTGTTGGATTTTTCAGTGACCTGTGCATTTTATTCATTGAAGTTTTATACTTTTCTCATTGTATATTTAAAGCTTTTTACTTTGCTATCCTCTGCCTCTTCTTAAAATCAAATAAAAAAAAAACACATTATGGAGTCAGTTGGCTTTGAACTAATTGTTTAGAAATATTAAGAAACATTCTGTTTAATAAAAGTGCATTTCACGTGTTAGACATGACACTCTCCAGTATAATGATAGGTGAAGATTATCACCTTCTACCTCCAATAATTAAAAAAATATATATCAAATTTAAGAATATAATGACAACATGATGATGCTGTTCTGTAATGTAGTAAAAATTAAAATCAACAATAATCTCATGATCTATTTACTATTTAAACTTTTTGGATTATACTCATGTGTTGAGTAGTTGTTCATTTTTTCATTTATAAATTGATTGTCCTTTCATGTACTAAAGTTTTATGTTTGCTTATGCTTATCAAAATGTGTTCATAAATTAAACCAACATCTGTTTAATGTTGTAAGACAATGTCAGTAATAAAGAAGTGGATTAAAGTCTAACCTTTTTTATTTTTCTTTTAAACTTTATACAGGAATCAAACTTCACTGCTGTTCTGAATGTGACAAACCGTTTGTACAGAGAAGCCATCTTCTGCTCCACCAAAGAATTCATACAGAAGAGAAGCCATATTGCAGTTCTGAATGTGGCAAACAAATCTCACACCGTAATACATTCCTGATACACATGAAAACTCACACAGGAGAGAAGATGTATTGCTGCTTTGAATGTGGCAAAAAGGTTTCACAGAGAAGCCATCTTCAGATCCACCAAAGAATTCACACAGGGGAGAAGCCATATGACTGTTCTGAATGTGGGAAAAAGTTTTCACAGAGAAGCCATCTTCGGAGCCACCAAAGAATTCACACAGGGGAGAAGCCGTATTGCTGTTCTGAATGTGGGAAAAAGTTTTCACAGAGAAGCCATCTTCGGAGCCACCAAAGATTTCACACAGGGGAGAAGCCATATGACTGTTCTGAATGTGGAAACCAGTTCTCTGACAGTAGAAATCTAAAGACGCACTTTAAAACTCACTCAGGAGAGAAGCCGTATTGCTGTTGTGAATGTGGCAAAAAGTTTTCAAGGAGAAGCCATCTTCAGAGCCACCAAAGAATTCACACAGGGGACAAGCCATTTGACTGTTCTGAATGTGGTAAAAAAGTTTTCACAGAGAAGCCATCTTTGGAGCCACCAAAGAATTCACACAGGGGAGAAGCCATTTGACTGTTCTGAATGTGATAAAAAGTTTTCACAGAGAATCCATCTTCAGATCCACCAAAGAATTCACACAGGGGAGAAGCCATATTGCTGTTCTGAATGTGGCAAAAAGTTTTCACAGATATGCCATCTTCAGATCCACCAAAGAATTCACACAGGGGAGAAGCCATATTGCTGTTCTGAATTTGGCAAAACGTTTTCACAATGAAACCATCTTTAGAGCCACCAAAGAATTTACACAGGGGAGATGCCACATTGCTGTTCTGAATGTGGCAAAGAGTTTTCACAGAAATGCCATCTTCAGAGCCACCAAAGAATTCACAAAAGATAGAAGCTGTCCTGAATGTGGAAAACTGTTTTCTAGCAGGAGACAGCAGTCATCAATCCAGAAGGCTTGTTCCAATTCAAAGTCATGCCTTTTGGGTTTAAAAATGCTGGGGCTACCTTCCAGCAGCTCATGGAACAAGTTGTAAGGGTTGATAGGCAAGATCTGCTTTGTTTACATCGACAACGTCATTGTTTACTCCTTCTATTAAACAACATCTCCAAGACTTGGACACCATCTTCCAATGATTCCATCAAGCGCCCCTCACGCTGAACACAAAGAAATGTACCTTCATTCAACTCCACATCCGCTTCCTCGGGCACATTATTTCATCGTAGGGGGTCGCTGTAGACCCCGAGAAGACCTAAGCCATACGGGACTACCCCACGCCCATGGATTTGAAATCAGTACAACGTTTCCTTGGGTTATTGGGGTTGTATCACAAGTTCATCCCCAGGATGGCTGATATAGCGGCTCCCTTGAACTACTTGAGGAAAAAAGATATCCCGTGGGAGTGGACAACGGAGTGCCAGGACGTGGTCGAGCAACTGAAGATCCATCTTCAAAAGCCAACTGTTCTGGCCCAGCCAGATCCACAGCTCACCTTCCAGGTACAGGTACCTGGGGCCTCATGTATAACACCATGTGTAGAACTCACACTATTACATGGCGTAAGCACAAAAGCGGGGAATGTGCGTACGCACAGAAAAATCCAGATGCAGGAATCTGTGCGTACACAAACTTCCACGTTCTTCCGGTACATAAATCCCGATCAGTGTGAAAAGTAATGCACGTGCACGCGCCTGCTGTCCCGCCCCAACTCCTCCCAGAATTACGCCTCTTTGAATATGCAAATCAATATAAATAGCCCTTAAGCTCAGCCTTCTGTGAAAAGACAATGGGAAAAGCACGGGGGAAACATATAAGAATTTCAGCAAATATCCAGTGGAGGCAAAGAAAAACGTACTATTTGTAGGTTTAAACAGTGGTATAATCAACAAAAGGAAGTTAATCGAGTGACAGAGTGTCGAAGAAACTTGAAAGCTCAAGTTCACAAAGTCGCACAGTGCCCGAAATAAAAAAGAAGTCACATATCAAAGTCGCCGTGAAAAGGCGAGTCGTAGCCCACTGTCTGAGTGTCATATGAAAGATTATTAGGGTACAGAGAAAAAAAATAGGCACACAGTGGGGAATAAAGCACTAAATGTCAACTTTAATCTCGAAATTTCCACTTTAATCACGTAGTTTCTTTTGCCATTAAAGTACAGTAGAACATCATAAACTTCATCTTAAATTCGTTTAATTTACTAGCTTCTCAAATCTCATTGTAACTAAAGTAGCACGTTAAATGCTTTGTTCTGTATTTGATCTTCTATGTGCTCTATGTGTGTGAATCACTACCTGCTTCTTAAACCGGCTTTCTCTTTCTCCGACAGGACACAGAATCCATTGCATTTGTGATATTACAGCTCTCTGAATAATTAAAATACTGAGATGTATACGTGATATCTTTTTCATGATGATAGGAATGAAAGTATGTTATTAAACATGGGAACACTGTGGCGCAGTGCTTGCTCATGTCTCACGCAAGATGCTTGCTGCACCATGCGCGACCTTTGATGAAATAATTTATTGCAGCAGTACTGTCTCTTTCAAACATACTAACCAATTCCTGTCCTTACTTTTCTTTCTCCAAATACCCAATCACCACACAATCAGCTCTGTAATAGACGTTAAGCCATCTGTAAGCTTAGAACGACGATTCTTCAAAACGTTTAAGGAACATTGAAATATCTTCGTAGTAAGTGTTTAATTATTCTATCTATCTATCCTACCAGTGTCGCACCAGTCCAGCAAGAATAAACACAAGGTACCGCGGCACCGTGTCCACACATTTGATTATTAGCAATATAAATTATTTAAATGAAGTTAGTTTATCTGTATAATACTGTATAATCAACATATTTTGCTGCATTTCATCTTAAAAATGATACCGTCATCATATGTAAATACGCGCTTTATAAAGTAGCGCAGGTTGTAAAATATTATAACTGTTGTGCAAGTGTACAGTGAGGTAATTGTACTTATAAGTACAAACAGTTCTACAAGGAGCACTTGATGGACTGATTGAGTGCGCTTAAAGTTCTTGGGATGAAACTGTTTCTGAACCGCGAGGTCCGTACAGGAAAAGCTCTGAAGCGTTTTGCCATGGCCGAGGCAGCATGTGCTTGAAGCTGTATCCCGATAATTCTCTTTCCGATCAGCTGCTGCTGTGATTCCAAACTCAGATACAGTGATATAAATACTCCGAGTGGTGCAGTGAGAGTAATGTGGAAAAAGATGATCTGCTGTGGCAACCCTTAACGGGAGCAGCTGAAAGAAAAAAAAGACGGTGCATTGACAGTAACAACGCTAAAGCAGTTATGGTATTTGGAATACTATGGCTATTCCCTGGACCATTATATTGCTGCAGGTTAATTACAATCAGTTGCATTACACTAATAAACAATATGCAGTTAGTTTCAGTGTATTTATAAAGCCGCGTCAGGAATGTGGATCTAAGAAAGAAACAGTAACCACACAGGAGAACAGTAGCACTGCTTTGACGCTGGGTGCTGCCAGTCTGCAGAACCGAGCGGAGAACTTGCGTACACCAGGGTATGAGGTACCGTGGAAATGTGCGTGGCTTTATGCCAAGTTTATGTTTTATATATCTCGATTTGAGTGTGGAAACGTTCGTACGCAACATTTCTGTTCATACGCACCGTTTATACATGAGGCCCCTGGGGCTTGGCGCCGTGCTCACTCAGAAAATCCACCAGGCTGAACATGTCATCGCATACGCCTCTTGAGCATTGCATGGCACTGAGCTGAATTATTCGACGACTGAAAAGGAATCTTTGGCCTTTGTGTGGGCTGTGGAAAAATGGAGACACTATCTGGAGGGGGTTGTGTTTGAAGTGTACACGGACCATCACGCTCTGACCTGGGTATTTAATCACCTGAAGACCTCCTCCTGTCTAACCAGGTGCGTGCTTCACCTCCAGAACTTTACTTTCAAGGTGACCTATCAGAAGGGCTGTGGCAATATCGTGCCTGATGCTCTGTCCAGGGCATCAGAGACACTGGGGATGGTGTGTTTGGCAGAGGCAAAGAAGATGGTCCTCCCTCTGCCAAGACGCCTGCAAGACCTGACTCAAGCACAAGCCGCCAGTCCGTTCTGCCAGAACATCAGGGAGGGACTGGAGCAGCAGCACACTGACCGGGTACACTTCGTGGACCTCCAGGGGGTTCTGTACAGGACCACTCCATCCTCCCTTACGGGTCTACAACACCAACTAGTGGTCCCGGAGGGCCTCATCCCCAACTTCCTGAACTATTATCATGACAGCCCTTTGAGTGGTCACCTTGTAAAAACTAAAACACTGTTTTAAGATCTTGGGGGTAGCGTGGTGGCCGTTTGTCCAGAAAGATATTTACCACCACGTGAAGAAGTGTTTAACCTGCCAGAAGCTCAAAAACCCACCTAGTAAACCGGCAGGATTTCTACAATCGACGATCGCTTATGGACTGGGGGAGACTTTGGGAGTCGACCTGATGGGGCCATTTCCTGTTACCAGCTCAAGGGAGACCATCATTGTTGGTGGTAATTCATTGTTTTTCGAATTTGGTGGAGCTGTTTGCATTAACGGATGCCAGACTCAACAAAATATGCTCCACCCTGAAGAACGAAATATTCACCTGCTGGGCAGTGCCAAAGAATATCGTTTCAGACCGGGGTCCGCAGTTCATGTGCTCCGTATTGGATGAACTTTATACAGCCTGGAGAGTGAAGAAAAGCCTGACAAACGCTTACCATCCCCAGGCCAACATGACAGAGCGAGTGAACCGGACCCTGAAGATCATGATAGCCTCCTATGTGGGTGAACGCCATCAGGATTGGGATAAATGGCTCCACAAGCTCTGGTTTGCCCTGAACACCGCTGTGCATGAAGCCACAGATGAGACGCCTGCTTTGGTTGCGCTGGGCAGACAGCTGAAGGGCCCACTTGACCAACTCCTTCCCAGAGCCCCTAGTCCAGAAACAAACATCTACAATAATCTATTTAAGTTTGAGGAATTGCAGCGGAGAATACAACAGAGGTTGGCGAGTTCGACATCCAGACACGCCAAGTTATATAATGCCCGGTGTAAGGAAGCACACTTTCAGCTGCGTGATTTGGTCTGGATTAGAGCTCACCTTCTCTGCAAAAGGTTCTCTGCCAAGCTAGCGCCTAAATGGTTAGGTCCAGCCCAAATCATGTCGCACACGGGTCCCATTAATTTCCAGGTTTAGAGGGGTATTGGCACTAACACCAAGCTAGACACTATTCATATGGCCAATCTCAAGCCGTACTTTGGCCCTCCCTTGTCCAAGGTGGGGGGGGGGGGGGGGGGGGGGGGGGGGGAGGAATGTAGCGGGGCTACATAGTAATAGTATATTCGATGTGTGTGCTGAATGTGTGTTGTTTCCATCATCCCGTTTACTGTCCGTCATGTGTATGTCAGTGAATGGTGTCCCCGTAAGTGCAGAGGGGACGGATGAGGGAGAGAGACCACAGCCCCAGGATGGAAATCACCTGTTTACATTCCAGTTACATCCGGCTCATCACTATTTAAACGATCAGGAGGGAAAGAGGAAGGAGAGAGACAGAGATTTCCTTATTGACAACAGATCATCATTTCCTGCTATTTTTCACATCGCGCCTTGTACCCAGTTTGCTTCTCATTCTGCTGGATTCACAACAGCTCAATCATCGCCAGAAACCCCAGGGTTGGACATTATTATCCACCATACGCCGAGGAAGCACGGTGAGATTGTTCCATTTTTATTCGGGAGATTCAAATGCATCCATTTTTTCTTGATCAGTCATCCGTATTCAGGACAATACTTTACCTGGACTCGAGTTCACGTTCATCAACATTTCAGTGTTCATCCATTGTTATTTGTGTTTGTCATACGTTGCAGGGGTAAGGGAGGTTTTGTTATTGTATATATGGTGTTTCACTTTGCAGCTTTGGTGGAGGGATATACATATATAGATATATTCTACATTGGGGATTTGCATTATTGTTTTTGTCATTGTGTTTCATTTAATATATTTATACACTTATTTTACATATCTGCTTTTGTTTGCTTGTGTTTAATTGTCAATTGAGGGGAAAATATTATTTGTTAGAAGTACAGCTTAGTATAAGTAGATTCATCTCAGTAATTTATCCAGGCCACAGGTCTTTGTAGTGTGGCTGCCGGCTGGGTAAGGGGTCGACTGTTACAAACTCACACAGGTTAGAAGCTGTATTCCTGTCCTGAATGTGGTTAACAATTTCAGCACAGAAATATTCTTCTGATCTGTTTTGAAATTCATGCAGGAGAGAAGCCATGTGGGTGTTCTGAATGTGGCAAAGAGTTTTCAAGAAGAAACAACTTTATGGATAGATGTGCTACTTTTATTTCTATTATACACTTTCCTACCAACAGTGTAGCTCAATCTGCTTTACAATTTGAAATAAAAAGGAATATAAAACTTAAACAAGATTAGGCAATAATACTATACAGTATGTAACAAAGAAAAAGGTAAGGTCGAAGGGCTAGCAGGATTGAAATAAAATAACAGCAGTTTCAGTTAAGCTAACAAAAAATAATCTGCAGGGGATCCAAAGCAAAACTACTAAAACACTGCCTGGCCCTACTGGGCATTCCACCTAAATCAGTCCTCATGATTTACATGCTTCACATGAAGAATGTGATGATGACAGCCATGTGGACATCTGGGACACCTGCCATTCAGTCCATAAACGTGAAGCAGTGTGGTATGTTGATCAGGAGGTAGTGGAGCACATCATCCACACAAAAGAATCAGAAAAGACGGCAGAGAATAGTACAGATTAGTATGGAACTGCACATCCCACAGGAAAATGATAATTCAGTGCTCATATAGACTAACAGGGATACAACTAAAAATGTAGCTACAAAAAAGCCATAAAAATAAAACATTAAAAACCCCATTATTTTATTATTCTACAGTATTAGCCTGGTGAATTTCTATTGCTAAAGTATTCTAAAGTTTAGGTGTGTAACAGCAAAAGGCCACCTCACCAATTCTTTTCAGATTGGCTCTTGAAATTGCAAGCAGACCTTCATTTGAAGATCTGAGGTTATGACTGGGAGTGTAAGGGGACAGACATTCTAAAATGTAGGACTGGGTGAGATTATTTAAGGCTGTGTGAACCATTACAGTCGATCTCCTACTTACCAACAGGTTCTGTTCTGTGAGGCTGTTTGAAAGTCTATTTTGTTCATGAGTCCAGCATGTATTGGTATGTGTGGATAAGTGTTTTAGTTTCAGACAGCTCTTGGCTTGGACATGTAAATGGTGTTTTTTCAGTAGTTTTTAATATGTTTTGAGCAGCTTACAAGTATTGTACATGAAATAAAGATTATAATAACAAAAATAAGACCTTCCCACCCCTGCTGCCACCACTCAGCGGACATGCAAATGTTCCTTAAGTGGTAATTTTGGACTTAAGGATCACTTTGTTCATATATATGAAAGTTCACATCTCAAAAGTTCATAAGTAGGGGACTATCTATAGTAGTATCTATCCATCCTCCAACCCGCTGAATCCGAACACAGGGTCACGGGACTATTTTAAAATCAATTTTAAATGACACAGGTAACCAATGTAATGACGCTGAACTGGTGAAATGTGCTCAGACTTTCTTTTTCTAGTTAAGATTCTTGCTGCTGCATTCTGCACTGACTGTAACTGATTGATGGCTTTCTTAGGTAGTCCTGTAAGGAGTACATTACAGTAATCTATTTTGGCCTGGATGTGAGGGGCCGGTGATAATTTTCTCTTCCCATTTTGTGACTCTGTCATAGCCCAGGTCCTGTAAGGATGTACTCTTCAGATCCACCAAAGAATCCACACAGGACAGAAGCCATATTACTGCCCTGACTGTAAAAAACAATTCTATCACAATAGCATTCTTCAGACACAAATTACACCTCCGAATGGAGAGAAGCCATGTTGCTCTTCTAAATGTGGTAAACATTTTTCATGTAGAGACCATCTTGACTGCCATTGAAAAATTAACGCAGAAGAGTAGTGTTTGGATTAAATAAATTTGCAAAAGTAGCCCTCATTAATGTAAAATTAAACTCAACCTTGCTGAAGATTATCCAGTAAGAGAACTTAACCAAAAGTAGACTTGAGAAATACTTGGAATTGGTGAGGGTGCAGACGTAAACCATAAAAAGCAGAGACTGAAGATCAGCAGTGAATTCACAAGAAGGGTAAAAATGATCCTTAGAAGTTACTTGAGAGTGAGGAACAAAATGCCACCAGTTAATCAGCCAGTAAAACATGTCATCTCATACAGCTGTGGGGTCATAGAGTGGCCACATAAAGACCTCAACAGTGTGGATGTAAAAACAAAGTTGCTCTGTGCCAACCAACTGAAATTCAAAAACCAATTGATGCCAAGACTTTACTTTCGTAGGGCAGAAAGTGGAAAGCACCCAACAGAAGTCGATTACAGATGCAGATCTTCAGTCATGCGAGTGCCAGCATTCCTTCCCAGCTCACAGGATTGCCACATTTGTAAAATATAACAGCCTGAACTGGAAAGCCAAGATCATCTTCCATCATAAAGCTTGGTTAGGCAATCCAAAAAACCTGACATTACCCCAAAGATCTGCATAGAGTGAGGTGACACAATTTTGAGAAAAGGCAAAAAGAAAATAAGGTTTTCCAAAAGAGGAGAGAAAGCACAACTGGAGAGACCACAAATGCAGTGGGAAATACACAGATCTCCTGCTATATGCTCATGTGGACTGAAACCAGGCACATACGAATGGCTTATTAGAGGAAAAAAGAGGTGTGGCGATGAATACTTGCTAATGGCCACTGTAGATTATGGATCACATGCAAGGTTGTTTGCAGTTTGTTCTCAAAGAAATGGCACAGTGGTAGTGCTGCTGCTTTGTAGTAAGGAGATTGTGGGTTCGCTTCCTGGGTCCTCCCTGTGTGGAGAGCGCTTTGAGTAGTGAGAAAAGTGCTATATAAATGTAAAGAATTATTATTAAAATACTCCTGTCCAAAAACCTCTTCATGGAATGACACATCAAAGTAGCCCAACTGCTTTATTGGAAATTATGCCAAAAATATGACATCCCAGTTCCAGAAAGAATCTCTGAAAATGAAGACAGCCAGAAAACCTGATGTTGAAGTTGAGAAGAAACATTCAGACAATGCCTGGATAATCACTTTATCAGTCCCACATGATATCACTGTGTCTCAAACAGAGAGTGCGAGAAGATAATAAAATATCAGGAGATCCAATGAGAGATGTGGACTTCGATGTGAAAAAAGCTGAAATGATCCCAGTGTTCATTGGATCCACAGGGCTTTGTAAAAAGATCATTTAAGCACATTTACTTCTCCTACCCTGCGTAGTTACACCCTATGAGCTCCATAAGTGGGCTCTGTTAGGGACAAAGCAGGTTTTGCAGAGAGCCCTAGCAGTGAACCTAAAAGAATAAATAAAGACAGGACACAGAGGATACCATGACGTAAGAGTGAGGTTCATGATAATAATGGAGAAATCAACCCGAGAGAAAAGTCATATTGTTGTGAATGTGGGAAACAATTCTATCACAAGAGTCGTCTTCAGGGCCACAAACACATTCACACAGGAGAGAAGAAACTCAATCTGAGATGAACCACATGTGGAATAACACCTCCGAGAATGTGCCAGTGCTGGGATCAACAGGCCCAATCACAAATAAAAAAATTCCAGGCCCATCGGGATGCGTTACCAATTACCATCACACCATATGAATTACAGGAGGAGTCACTATTATGGACAATGCATGTACTGAACTGAGCCCTGACAGCAAACCTAACAGAATAACAGCAGTCGCAGTGCAGACATCACTCCAGAATAACAAGCAGACTTCAGGACTTGGAAAAGTAAGCAAACTAAACCATTGTGGAGAAATGAATCCCCGAGAGAAGCCTGATTTCTGTTACAAATATGTCAAGCGGTTTTCACAAAGAGGTAGCCGGATATTGCAGCGAGTGTTGACAGAAGAACATTTTATTAATCAGCCCACCATATGAGGTGAGTGCAGATGTCTACCCTAAGAACTGCATCACCCGATGACTTGTCTACTCGTCAGAGTGTGTGTGTGATCACAAATGGTGCACCTCCAGATAATCCACCACAGGGGAGTCGACAACTGAAGGCCACTGTAAGTGAGAGGACTGCAGTTTATCTTTTTAGAGTTGATTTGGTCTCAAAGAAGACCAACGTTGGGTCAGGCGCTGATTTGAAGCTCGCAGGATCAGCTGCACACGTTACACACAAAAGGACTTTTTCACGATAATAGAATTCTTTAAATCCACTGAAGTGCCTTTCAGTCAGTTCATTTTCTGGGCCCTCTTTCTATTTCACTGATCACTTTTGCTGTTTTATTTTGTTCTTTTATAATAAAGCCATCAAGAATGTTTCATCAAGTTCAAGAATAAAGTGTTTCTCAAATGACTTTTGCAGTGAAACTCTGAACCCAAATCACAAGACTGTTAAACAATCGTCTGCTGAAAAGACATTCAAGAAAGCCAACTCTGTCTGAGGAAAAGCAAGTCAACGTCTGGTCTTTTCTAAGAAGCAGGAACTGTCTGGCTGCATAACAGACTTGCCTTGTTGTTTGTCAGTCCCAATAATAGTTATGTCAGCTTGACAGTCCTAGGAGTTGAGGAGTCTCGCCTCAGTCCATCTGATGATTATTGATCTGCGAGGGTGTCATTGTCAGTTGGTGGTCCATATTGAGCAAGTCATTTGCCCTCAGGCTTTGTAACAACTAGTGATGAGGGAACATTGCTGAGTTTGATTCGCTGTGAGTTCCCCGAACTCATGGAAATGTTTGTGATATTCGCCAAACTTGACAAAATGCATTAAAGTCAATGGGGAAGGACTAAGTGAACAAGATTTGACTGAATTATAATGGTGCCATCAACTTTAAAGAGGCCCTGAGGGTTAGAGAAACGTCTGCCAACTATACAGGACCAATTATTGTGGCCAACTAGGTAACCTGAGCTGTGCCAACCACTGCACCACCAAGCCTCTGTGAGATCAAAGAAGAGAGGACACAAGCAGAGACACACAATCATATATTTCATCAAAACAAAACTAAAACACCAAAATTATAGTCAGAAAAAATACGTAGATCTTTTAAAGGCAGAAAATTCAAAGTGGCGTATCGTGATTCAAGACGCTGACTCGTTCTGTTTTTTGTAGTCGTGCTGAAGGCTCTCCAAACTGTCTGTGCTGATGCTTAGAATCATTATTATTATTTCATAGAGTCTTCTGTGTTTGGAGGGGGGCTGTCTCACATGGTTAGTTATTATGAATACAGAAGGCATGAGCCTCCATCTCTTCTCAATTATCTTGATATGCTGCAGTGAGACAAGGGCAGTACAGGAATTACAAGATGTGATCGCTTACATGAGCGAATTAGAAAGAACATAAAGGCTCCGCTCAGATTACAGCCTTGGGATTACAAACAAGTGGGTTTAATTATAGGAGGGAAAATTGGGCAAAGCAAAATGAAACATCCAGCAGAGAAATTAAAATCTCAAGAAGAAACTCTGGTCAGAAATAATTGTATACATCAGAAAATCAGGAAAAGTCGTAGCAGTGCAGGATTTCCCATCTCTTCTTTAAAACAAAACACAAATTTTGCAAAATGGCACTGAAGCCCTTGCTGAAGAAGATGAGGAGTATGGCGTGTTCTTAGCTGTTACTAATCCATGGCAGAGGCAAACCACCGATACGTCTCCCCATCCGGAGCCTCACTGTTGCATTTCAGTCAGCTGGGCCAATGATAAGTTTGTTTGTTTTTTTAATTTTATTGATTTTATTGTAATCACAAAACATTCCATACAAATAGATCAATTTTTACAAAAAGTAGGATTGAAAACAAATCAACCCCCACCCCTGAGAAAGACAGCATGGCCAGCAGAATAAAACTTAAAGCTAGTAAAAATAAGTAAACAGATGAATTAATAAATGAATAAAGATAAATGGAGAAGAAAAAGAAATGGGGAGAGAATCTGCTTCCTCAGTGCTTTAAAAGCGGATACTAAAATATTATTAATTAGATCCTGCCAGCTTTTAAAAGAGTTCTGCACAGATCCTCTAAGTGAGAATTTGATTTTTTCCACTTTCAAATAATATAAAACATCAGTTATCCGGTGACTTAAAAGAGGAGAGTTAGGATTCTTCCAGTTGAGTAAGATAACTCTATGTGCCATTAGTGAAGCAAAGGCAATCACAGTTTGTTTGTCCTTCTCCACTTTAAGCCCATTAAGCCCAATAACAAGTTTTAATGGTGGGCACATAACCGAACCCACAGCTAGACAAGGTGTACTGGCATATCAAGGCTGTAGCCCAGTTAGAAGTTGATCTAAAATAGCAAGATGTAATGATACCATCATAACATACATTATTTGTGCTTAAAGTAAATGGTGTCTGGGACCAGAGGTGACCTTCATGAGATCAGCTATCAGTTAACGTTTCATGAATGTACGTCCTGTGCCAACGTTTCTGGTCCTTTCAGTGGGCAACTGGTGTTAAAGCAAAACAAAATTCAACTGAAAATTAGTGTAAGATATGGAAAGAGAGGGGCACATCATTGAGGAGTGTTTTAAATTAATAAAGCTTGAAGGTCCTTCCAAAAAGCCTGGTTATGATCAGAGACTCCAAAATCCTCCTGTCTACCACACTACTTGGTCACTTATTCCAAGTGTCTGTGCTTCTCTGAGTAAAGAAAAACTTCCTAATGTTTGTGTGAAATTTCTCCTTCACCAGTCTCCAACTGTGTCCCCATGTTAGAACATTAGAACACTCTAGACGAGAACAGGCCATTCAGCCCAACAAAGCTCGCCAGTACTATCCACTTATTTCTTCCAAGAAAACATCAATTTGAGTTTTGAAAGACCCTAACGTCTTACTGTCTGCCACACTACTTGGTAGCTTATTCCAAGTTTCTATCGTTCTTTATGTAAAGAAAAACTTCCTAATGTTTGTGCAAAATTTACCCTTAACAAGTTTCCAACTGTGTCCCCGTGTTCTTGATGAACTCATTTTAAAATAACAGTCTCGATCCACTGCACTAATTCCCTTCATAATTTTAAACACTTCAATCATGTCACCTCTTAATCTTCTTTTGCTTAAACTGTAAAGGCTCATCTCTTTTAATCTTTCCTCATAATTCAACCCCTGTAGCCCTGGAATCAGCCTAGTCGCTCTTCTCTGGACCTTTTCTAGCGCTGCTATGTCCTTTTTGTAGCCTGGAGACCAAAACTGCACACAATACTCAAGATGAGGCCTCACCAGTGTGTTATAAAGGTTGAGCAGAACCTCCTGTGACTTGTACTCCACACATCAAGGCGCTATATAACCTGACATTCTGTTAGCCTTCTTAATGGCTTCTGAACACGATAGCTTAGAGTCCACTATGACTCCTAAATCCTTCTCATAAGGTGTACTCTCGATTTTCCGACCGCCCATTGTTTATTCAAACCTAACATTTTTACTTCCAATGTGTAATACTTTACATTTACTGACATTAAATTTCATCTGCCACAAATCTGCCCAAGCCTGTATGCTATCCAAGTCCTTCTCTAATCATATAATGGATTCCAAATTATCTGCTAATCCACCTATCTTGGTATCATCTGCAAACTTAACCAGCTTGTTACTTATATTCCTATCTAAATCATTTCTCTATATTAAAAATAGCAGTGGCCCTAGCACTGACCCCTGTGGAACACCACTCTTAACATCGGCCAGTTCTGATGAGGTTCCTCGCACAATCACCCTCTGCTTCCTGTGTCTGAGCCAATTCTGCACCCATCTACAAACATCACCCTGAACTCCCACCTCTTTTTAATTTGATGCCCAACCTCTCATGTGGCACCTTATCAAATGCTTTCTGAAAGTCCAGATAAATAACATCATAAGCTCCACTTATGATATTATTAATCTGGACTTTCAGAAAGCATTTAATAAGATAGATAGATAGATAGATAGATAGATAGATAGATAGATAGATAGATAGATAGATAGATAGATAGATATTCCTGCTCAACACACGTCCTGTAGCCTTGGTTTCAAATGTGCCATCATTAGTGCCAGCTCCTGTGCAGTCAGTGCCATCTCCACTGTAGCCACAGTTCCAGTCTTCATTGCCCAGTGTAATTCCACATCATCATTACCAAAGGCAGCCTCCTCCACACATCTCTATCCGCACTGATTCTTGTGGATCTGGATTAATGGACATGGCCACTTCTTCATCATATGGAGTATCATAACCAAAGCGAGCCTAAGAAGGGTTTGGACAATGTCCTCGGTGCTCACCGTCATTTAACTGAGGACTATAAGTGTCAAGTACTGCTGGATCATTTAGAGTTGCCCGCTGATTACCAGGTAGCTAAAGGGTACCTGAATATCCCAATCCCATACACCAGTGCTAGGCAGGCTTTGGAGCAGACGTATCGTCAACCAAGACAGTTTGTTCAATGCCAATTGAAGTTAATTTTGAATATGCCAGCTCTACAGACAGATGATGCTCTAGGACTTCAGAACTTTGCTACTGCTGCTAACATTTTGGTGGGTCTGCTTAACTCTATGGATGGTCTCTATAGGTCTGAACTGCACTGGGGGTCTCATGTAGATACATTGCTGGATAAACTGCCAGTTACCTATGGAGACACATTTGAAGATCACGGCCTCAACAAGCTCATTATTAGGAGTGGCAGTGCCAGAACTTCCACACTACCAGATCTAGATGAGTGGCTTGACTGGCAAACTCAAGCCGTACAGATACCCCGGTGTGTGTCTGAGGCCGTCAAGGGGGGACCCTATCAACGAGAGTGGAAACCTTTCAAGTTTACAAAGACCATGCAAGACATGTACAGGTCTCACGGGACATGAGTAGCACACGCCTTCTACTGCAATATCTAGTGCTTCATCCACAGACACCAAAGCTTCAAGCACAGCTTAGAAGCAGGACCTCTCTAAGTCATGCTGCCCACATTGAAATAACCATGAACACCACCTCAGTGCCTGTGGAACATTCAGCAAACTGAGCCCTGCAGACAAGAAGAAGTGGACTAAGAAACAAAACCAGTGCTGGAGGTGCAGCTGAGATCACAAACTGGACAACTGTCCACTGAAGATACCCTGCTCAACATGTGGTCTTCAGCATATACTGTACTTCATGAAGTTACTTCTGCTGCAGAGAACCAGAGCATCTTCACTATAAGCACACCTTCACCTCGATTTTAGGTCGATCAAGTCAGCACCCAGGAAGTGTGAAGCTAAAGGTGGTCCCTGCATGAATATGGAATGAACTGAGGACATTAGACACAAATGCTGTGTTAGATGATGGAGCTGAAAGGACAAAAATACGTTCTGGTAGCTGCCAAGCATCTTGGGCTGGAAGGAGCTGAGGAGATCCTGTCACTGAGAACAGTAAGACATGATATTGTCCACCTGTCTCATCTGAGATATCTGCACAAGCAAACCATAGAGTGAGATATAGCCAATGAATTGAACCCGGCTGAGCCATCTTGCCGTGCTGAAGCATTGAAAGACTTAAGAGACTTTTTGTTTGAGCTTTCTGTTCAGCGTTTGATTCCACACCCGCTAATTGTGTGTTGCTGAAGTTTTCTGTCACCTTTAGTCATTAACACGTTTAGTGCACTTTTAGTTTATAACCAACACTTTAACGGTTAATAACATGTTGTTCTCGTAAATGTAAATACGCCATGATAACCTTGTTTCAGATTAGGAATGAGCAGGATATTAATATTAATCTCGGATAACACTGAAGGGCAATACGCTGTAGTTTACTTTGTTCTCAGACGCTAATTTCGATTTGTTTCAACTGGACAGATTTGTATTTAAACGTAAGGCATTTCACTTTCAGTAGACGAACGCCGTCCTGAGCCTCACGCAGTGCCCACATTTGGAAACTGGAGTAACAGTGCCATCTACTGGTCAACTTAACAAATAGCAGTTCACAGTAAACTGAAAATGCGGTTTTTGTAATTCGTCTTCCTGCGGGTAATCTATAATGGATCAGTGTTGACATTTTAATCGATTATGTTTGTATACGCAGCTCATTGGTACTTATATTCTTAATGCAATTTTTTATTTATTTATTTCGTTTAGATACCACACACAAACACACGCACATATATCTATTATCTTTGCTGCAGAGTCCAAAAGGGTGTTCAAACTACGTACTCTCTGATGTGGCTGCTGGCCAATCTAACTAAAGAGCCCAGTAATGTTTAACGGTCCATCTCAACTAGAGAGTGTGAATATACCGAGGCATGTTTAGCATACAGCTGATGACGTATTCATCTAATATAAATAAGGCCATATGGACATCATGTATTAAGTTACTCAGAGAGATACCTGATAGTTCAAGTCCGGAGTGACCTTGAGGGGCTGCAAACTTGAATAAACTCATCCTACTTATAGCAGTTAGACAAAAAAAAAAATATAACTGAAAATGATAATAGACAAAAAAAAAAAAAAATTAAGGTTTTCCGCCACAGCCGCCACTACCTGCTGTGAAAACATCAGTCATATTCTTGCTAATGCTTCCCATCTTTGAAGGCAACTCCACTTGCACCCTACTAGTAATTAGCGGCCAGACGTAATTTTATTTGAAATGCTTTATTTTAACACTTTTTGTGAAAATAATAATAATAATAATAATAATAAAAGTCACAATCAGGAATTGAACTTTGCACAAGTACCATGTCTAACTTTCGTACCACGGAGCCATCAAAGCCAAACTGACCAATCAGATTGCTCAGAGGGACCACACACTCAGAGACAGACAGACCGACAGACAGACGGTCGTGTTTTATTAAACAGTCGATAGATGTTGTATATTAAGGAAAGGAGACACAAAAAGGTCGGCCTGATGGCGGCACACACATTCAAGTAAAGAGTGCACGAGAGAACGGCGCCACAGAGCATGCGGCAAATCACATGACTGAAAAGCACGCAGTCGCGCCAGTAGAGTCACATGACACGCCTGCGCTCCTCTTCCCAAGGATACGCAGTCTCTCTGAGCAGTATAGAAGTTCTTACTATAATGCGGTGAGGCGGCAGCGTGGTTTCAGTAACAGTCGCCCTGGATGAACGTTTAAAGAGCCATTGATTTCTATACATTAACTAGCTCACATCGTAACCCCCAAAACCATATAGTGTCCGACCTTGCCGTTTTAACGCACAGACGACATCCATAGCAGTGACGGTTTTCCTTTTTGCGTGTTCTGTGTAAGTAACGGCATCTCGAATCACATTCTCCAGAAAAACCTTAAGCACTCCGCGAGTTTCTTCGTTTATCGGGCCAGAAATTCCTTTTACTCCACCTCGACGAGCTAAGCGGCGAATGGCAGGCTTTGTTATACCCTGGATATTGTCACGAAGAACTTTACGATGGCGCTTAGCACCACCTTTGCCAAGGCCCTTTCCTCCTTTTCCGCGACCGGACATTATCACTCACTATTCGTTAGCTTTCAAACACAAAATAAACACCAACAGACTGCCGTAGACTACTTTTCGAACAAACCGAAGCTAAGTACTGTACAGGTATTGACCGGACCTATTAGGAAACACGCACTTCTAAAATGGGCGCTCAGATTCAAACCGCGAGCTCACTCGGCTTTACTGTTCACCTGATTTAGAGCAGATGCACGTAAATCTGAAACTGAACCTGGTGAAACAGAATTTCCATATTCAAAATTTAAATAATACACTTTCTGTCTTCTTAAAAACTATATTTGATGTGACCTTTTTTAATTCTAAATGGATTTTTTTTTTGTTTTTTTTTTTTTTAGAAATTTCAATAGTAACTTATAATTGTTTTGTGTTATGTATGTAAGCAGTTTTTTGCATTTTATCAGGTGTTTTTTCCTTTACAATTAGCAAGTATAATTCAGTACACTGTTAATTTTCATTTCTTCTTTTGGGCTAATTAAGGGCAGCCAGGTTGAGTTTGTAGATAAGGCTTTGGACTTTTAAATTATAATTTTTTAAATCTCTGTTATTGATACACGTTACCCAAAAGCAGATCACTTCAGTCAGGACCCTTGTTGGATGAATGAGGTGGAGAGACAGATGTTGAATTGAAAAGCTCAATCCTAATGGATATGTTTCACATTTATGCCCTATGCTAGTTTTTCTGGAAGTATTTAAAATATTTTAGCAAAATATAAATGCATTTTGCATGTTGTGAACCACAAGGGGATAAGTGGTATTTGGAGTCTGTGACCCGAGTAAAGTGAGGTTTTCTTTTCTCATGGTTGTTTTTGATATTATTTATTGTACATCATTGACGCCTGTTCTCTCATAACATTTTTTGTACCTCCATTCTCCTTGAAAACATGATTACTTCATATTTATTCTGCACCACACTCCAGTCCAGTTGGTGGCAGTAATGCACCATAGGTGGGTCTGCTAACTGCCATAAAAAGACAAAGAAGAAGAAGAAGAAGTTGGTTTCATCACAGCTTGGCTGTGTTGCACACGGTGTACTTTTCATTTTCTGAGTATTTTTTGTAATATGTGCACTTTGTTTGGCTCTTTCAAAAAAATCTAATACTTTTATTAAAAATACTAATGCCGTGTAATCCGTTTAGATGTATTGTTATGTGTATAAAGTACAAAGACTCTCTGATGTGTACTCATCATTGCCGTGCCAAATCTCTCACTGTAGGCTTTGTAAATTAACCACACAGAATGTATAATGTGAAAACTATGCACTGTTTGGGAAGTGTAATCCTACAATTTGAGCATGCATCTGTAACTGCTTAAGAAACGGAACTGAAGATGAAAAGTAAAATAATAAGCAGAATGTACAACCCCAAGTCCAATGAAGTTGGGACGTTGTGTAAATCAAAACAGAATACAATGATTTCCAAATCCTTTCCAACCTATACTCAATTGAATACACTACAAAGACAAGATATCGAATGTTCAAACTGATAAACTTTATTGTTGTTTTGCAAATCTTCACTCCTTTTGAATTTGATGCCTGCAACACGTTCCCAAAAAGCCTGGACAGGGGCCTGTTTACCACTGTGTTATATCACCTTTCCTTTTAACAACACTCAATAAGCGTTTGGGAACTGAGGACACTAATTGTTGAAGCTGTGCAGGTGGAATTCTTTCCCATTCTTGCTTGATGTACAACTTCAGTTGCTCAACAGTCCGGGGTCTCCATTGTCGTATTTTGCTCTTCATAATGAGCCACACATTTTCAATGGGAGACAGGTGTGGACTGCAGGCAGGCCAGTCTCGTACCCGCACTCTTTTACTACGAAGACACGCTGTTGTAACACATGCAGAATGTGGCTTTGCATTGTCCTGCTGAAATAAGCAGGGACGTCCCTGAAAAAGACGTCGCTTGGATAGCAGCATATGTTGCTCCACAACCTGTATGTACCTTTCAGCATTAATGTGCCTTCACAGATGTGCAAGTTACCCATGCCATGGGCACTAACACACCCCCATACCATCACAGATGCTGGCTTTTGAACATTGCGTTGATAACAATCCAGATGGTCCTTTTCCTCTTTGGCCCTGAGGACACGACGTCCATGATTTCCAAAAACAATTTGAAATGTGGACTCGTCAGACCACAGCACACTTTTCCACTTTGCGTCAGTCTATCTCAGATGAGCTCGGGCCCAGATAAGCTGGCGTCGTTTCTGGGTGTTGTTGATATATGGCTTTCTCTTTGCATGGTAGAGTTTTAACTTGCACTTGTAGATGTAGCGACGAACTGTGTTAACTGACAATGGTTTTCTGAAGTGTTCCTGAGCCCACATGGTAATATCCTTTACAGAATGATGTCGGTTTTTAATGCAGTGCCACCTGAGGGATCGAAGGTCATGGGCATCCAGTGTTGGTATTCAGCCTTACGTGCAGAGATTTCTCCTAATATTGATTTTTCTAATATTTTGATGATATTATGGACAGTTGATGATGAAATCCCTAGATTCCTTGCAATTGTATGTTGAGAAACGTTGTTCTTAAACTGCTGGACTATTTGCCCACACAGTTGTTCACAAAGTGGTGAACCTCGCTTGCTTGTGAATGACTGATCCTTTTGGGGATGCTCCTTTTATACCCAATCATGACAAACACCTGTTTCCAATTCACCTGTTCACCTGTGGAATGTTCACAACTGGTGTTTTTTGAACATTCCTTAACTTTCCCAGTCTTTTGCTGCCCCTGTCCCAGCTTTTTTGGAACGTGTTGCAGGCATCAAATTCAAAATGAGTGAAGATTTGCAAAACAACAATAAAGTTTATCAGTTTGAACATTCGATACCTTGTCTTCGTAGTGTATTCAATTGAATATAGGTTGGAAAGGATTTGAAAATCATTGTATTCTGTTTTTATTTACATTTTACACAACGTCCCAACTTCATTGGAATTGGGGTTGTAATTTGAAGAAAGAAGGGGAATGGTGGTATCATAACACCAGCTATGACACCCACCGTGAGCAGAAAAATAAGCAAGAATCGTAGCCTAACCTTAATTAAATAATACCAAGAATCAGTGGTAAAATGACATTTTTCCAGTTTACTTTTGTTTGTTACAACGATGCCTCAGGAACATGACAAATATGCGTTCCACCCATTAGCTCGATTGTAAAACACAAGAGCAGGCTGTTTAGTTTTTTGAATTTTTTAAAAAATATGCTTCACTTCAAAAATCATTGTCATGTTACAAATTAAAATATACCATTACAGTGAAGAGGTAACTTCAATTTGAAAAATACTGAACATATCCTAACTTATAAAAACATGAATGATTCAAAACTGTAATGTACAATTACTTCCCAAAAAGTTCTTGTGCAAAGTATATAAGACATCTGTATGAATTAATAAATGTTCCTAAATTCTTCACACTTGTGGCATATTTATAAATCATAAATCACCCATATCATGTTAAATTTGTGCATGTAAAAAAGTGCCCTCAAATATCTCTATGTGGAAGAAAATACAGAAAGAGAAAGAAATGGTCCCCGTTCGGGGTAAGAAAAGAAATCCCTGCAATGGAAATAATTCTCCGATTGTCTTTATAGATTTTGGATGGAGGGTGTTGAGAACACAAATATTAGCTGATTAATATTAGCAAATAGTAATTATTATTAATGTTAACAGATGTTAGCTACCTCAGATTATTGATCACTTGTGAGAGCCAAAGGGCAAGTAAGTGCTTTCCAGGAGAATTTGGAGGTCTGCACAGTCCCCCTGCAAGCAGATTAACTTCAATTGTCAGCCGCTATCCACACTGCAGATATTTAAAAAACGCACAAACCCGAGTAAACTGCCTTAGATTTTTCACGAAGTGTGCAAGTGAAGTAACCAGTTACAGTCCTTTTAAATGTATGCTTTTAAAACTCGCTCTGAACTTTTATCACCGAACAGTAATGTCTCTCTATTTCGTGTGTCCGAATTTTATGAACCAAGACAGACAAACAGGTTCCACCGAGACTTGAACTCGGATCGCTGGATTCAGAGTGCTAACCATTACACCATGGAACCGTCTTAAGCACTTTTCTACAGTAAATACGGTAATGGCGAAGCACTGTAACGTGTTTATTTACATTTTAGGTGCTAGTTTGACATACTAAAAACTGTTCAGTTCTTTTTTTAATAATGTAAATATACTTGTAATACTTCTGTGCCCTCGGAATCTTTACCCGATGCATACACTGCATTTTTGCGTCTCATATTTGGGACAACCTTCACACATTTAAGAGTTTTTATTTACCTCTGGTGAGAATTTCCGCAGTTCCTACCTGTGACATCTCACCTTCCCTCATAGTTGAGCTCACTTGAAGTTTTCTGAGTGTCTTAGGAGACTCTTCGGATGGCAGTACCTGTTCATTTGCTATGCTGTCCAAAAAGCAATTATAGATGTTCTAAAAAAATCGTAAAAAATAAGAAGCAAACGAAACATATTGTAGCATACCTGTGTCCGGATATAAGAGGGACTAACTGTTTGAGAGGCCAAGTCCAAAATGATGGGATTCCTGGAGAAGCGGACTTGAAATCCTCGCTAGTGAGCGGAAATTGAGAGGGGCGTGTCACCGCTGCTGAAGCCCATCCCCCTGGCTGCGTGGCTCTAATGTGTACCCGAGTATTAGGTCGGCTCACGGAGGGGAGGAACAGGGAGACAGACAAGTTGCCTGTGACCCCGGGTACGCGAGAATTTAGCCCTACCTCTGTAATACACCTTTTACTGTCAGATGCGTCCGATTGAAAACCGCATGGGGGGTGGCGTGATGATTTCGCGCTGTCCACGGCCGTTTTCCGAGAGCTGAACAGGGGAAACAAGGCTCAAAGATCAGGGGCTATAGGTCTAGCTTCTGTGAACATGTTGGGGGACGTCTCTCGAAGATTAGGGGCAACACGCTTGAGATCGGAGGCTAAAGCCCTGGAACACCCCTGCCTAACGACGCCACTGGGCAGGCGGTGTTTATGTGTGGGCAAATGAGATAAGCAGCTGGCAGCGCCCATCGGAGTGTAAAGCGGCAAATTCCATTCCATTCCAATCCCGTTACAATATTAAACGTGTCGAATTTCTCTAGATAAAACGCGACAACAAAAATTATTTCTTTGGGGCCCATTTTTTATATTTTATTGTAGAGCATCGAGATAGAAAGACTATAAGACCCATAACGAATGGGAGTTAAGCCAAATAATGGGCGCATTTTTTCCACAACAAATGATGTACAATAGTCTTCTTGCAGAAATAAACTACGCTGTAAAAGTCATGTAAACCGCTCTGTAAAAATAACAGTCACTTCTCTAGACGGGCTATTGCACTCTCACAGTGTTACAGATCGTGTGGTGTCCCTTTCCACGTCTCTCCGTTATCATTTACATCGCCGTGTTTATACTGTCCTGACAATCTCCACCAGCGTTCTCGAGCCTTCTCGGACTTGAAAGGTATAACGAGAACTCAGGACACCTGTGAATACCCTGCTATCGATCGCCTCTCCATCCCCGTCTGTAGGGTGACAATGCTGGTTACTACAGTGTGTACGTTTTGTACATTGGATAAGGCCGATTTTATTTTACTTCGTTATCTCACTAGAAGGTACTACTTAGAAAGGAACTATCTATCTAATGTGAAATTCTCCCCTGGGAAACCCTTATTGAGTGCAGATAGACGTGTGGGTATACAATGACCAGGGTGAGGTCCCGCCTTGTACCCAGCAGCATAGACTCGTCTAGAAAACGATTGACAATGTGCTCCATTGCAAGGAGCTTTAAAAGGAAAACATTATTTCAGTATGTTATTGGCACAACAACTTTGCAAAATAAGCAATGTTACATAACAGGAAGATACAATTGATGCTGTGAACAGAATAATAAAAGGTTAAAAAGAAATTTTTAGCAGAGGATGGTTTCGATCCATCGACCTCTGGGTTATGGGCCCAGCACGCTTCCGCTGCGCCACTCTGCTTTTCAAAAATTTAAATTTGCAGTGATATAAAAAAAACTATACAAGCATCCAACTGCAGTCAGGGCATGTTTCAGTTCTTAATATATCAGCGCACCTCAGACACTATGAAGCCCGTACGTTCCCGTCGCCTTCTAGAGACACACTCCTCATGCGCTCGTGTGTCGTCCTCCCCGTTTTCAGATGGAATCGGGAGCTTCGAGGCCTGTGTAATGCACGCTTCAAAAACTTGCAACATGTATTTTCACATCTGGACCTCTTACAGCAAGTCACTACCACAGAATGAGTTTGTCTGTTAATATTTGTATATGGAGAATGTAAGAAAATAAATGCATAATAAGAACGCCACAATGTCATCACATTTCAATATAATAAAACACAAGAACAACGTATCAAACATTACTTTTATTTAAGGTGGCATAGTGCAAAACGGGCGGCACGGTGGCGCAGTGGGTAGCGCTGCTGCCTAGCAGTTGGGAGATCTGAGGACCTGGGTTCGATTCCTGGGTCCTCCCTGCGTGGAGTTTGCATGTTCTCCCCGTGTCTGCGTGGATTCCCTCCGGGCGCTCCGGTTTCCTCCCACATTCCAAAGACATGCAGGTTAGGTGGATTGGCGATTCTAAATTGGCCCTAGTGTGTGCTCGGTGGGTTGGCACCCTGCCCAGGATTGTTTCCTGCCTTGTGCCCTTTGTTGGCTGGGATTGGCTCCAGCAGACCCCCGTGACCCTGTGTTCAGATTCAGCGGGTTGGAAAATGGATGGATGGATGGATAGTGCAAAACGGCATAAGGTATAGTTTCGCTATTGTCTTGACTGCTACAAATACAATAGACCATTATGAATTGTATTAATAGACAATTTCCTTAATATGAATCAAATAAACCATATAATTTGAGTAAACAGTGCATGCCGGTCTTCAGAAGTTCTTTCGAATATTCACTTGGCATTACTACTGTGAACTGTGCTATTACTGACCTCATTATTTTCTTGTTTTTATATTAATGCAATACTTTACGTTAAGTCTCCCGATGCGGTTTTATTGATAAACTGTATTGCTTTAATTTTTATACCTCCGACAATTTAGTAACCAGACTCATTTGAGAACAATACTGACATCTAGTGGATTTTTTGTGTAAGTTACTAATGGCTTTTACTTTATAATTTAGATGTATGGATCTTTATTGTCATTGTCACTTTTACAAAGGAACAACGAAATTGAAGGACACATTTCACACACATTCATACTCATATACACGTATGTATACTTCTTTATATACCATCCAATAAATAAGCTATAATTTCCTTCTGAGCTGCAGTGTGAAATACTCTCAATTCTTTTGCCTGTGTTCTGACCGACACTCCAGAGTGAACACTACATGTCCTGAACTCCTCATAGACACACAGTCGCCTTTTGCTATGTGCATACTCATACCAGAAGATTTCATACCATACTGATGGCTCTGCTGTTATACTGGCCCCTCGGCGCATCTTTGTGTAATTATTTGCTACAAGCCACAGCAGAACAAATCCACTGTTGAAACAGAATTGGAGAGACAAAAGAATTAACATATGCAGCCTGAAGCTAAGAGGCTTGAATAAATTATTGATAGGTGAAGTCACTGTGGAATATGTAAAACTCTACTCGTGACAGTTGCTGTGAGCAGACAAGTGAATAGGAAACTTATCCTTACCTCAAGAAAATGGTACTGAGAATCTAAAATAAAATGCGTCACTTCCAGGTTCCTTTTGTTGTCACAAGCATGACCAAAAATATGGAAGTCTATCCCTCCTCAGGAAGAACAGGCACTGTGTTTCTTCACAGATGATGTTAGAGGACTTTTGTTGACTATACACTAATGCAAAACTGCTGAGCGCAGAGCAGATTACACCCGGTGTCCTCCCAGAGGAGAAACTCCTTTCTCAGATTAAACAGAATGGGCTCAAGGCTCACCCTGCTGGTCCCTCCAAGGAAAATATTTCTGCTCTCTTAGCCTTAAAACATTTTCCAGCCCCAAAACCAGAAGTTTTCTAAAATTTGTTCAGACATTAATTGCTAAATTATGTGCAACAAGAACTGGAACAGATATTATGACTGTGACCTCCATTCCTGCTGTTGTGAATATTTCTCTGATGGCTCCTACATTGCTACATACACCAGATAATTTCAGATCAATCATCTATATGGAATGCTAATGGTTTCCATCCATCCATCCATCCTCTTCCGCTTCTCCGAGGTCGGGTCGCGGGGGCAGCAGCTTGAGCAGAGATGCCCAGACTTCCCTCTCTCCGGCCACTTCTTCTAGCTCTTCCAGGAGAATCCCAAGGCGTTCCCAGGCCAGTCGAGAGACATAGTCCCTCCAGCGTGTCCTGGGTCTTCCCTCGGGCCTCCTCCCAGTTAGACGTGCCCGGAATGCCTCACCAGGTAGGCGTCCAGGAGGCATCCTGATCAGATACCCGAGCCACCTCATCTGATTCCTCTCGATGCGGAGGAGCAGCGGCTCTACTCTGAGCCACTCCTGGATGACTGAGCTTCTCACCCTATCTTTAAGGGAGAGCCCAGACACCCTGCGGAGGAAACTCATTTCAGCCGCTTGTATTCGTGATCTCTTTCTTTCGGTCACTACCCATAGCTCATGACCATAGGTGAGGGTAGGAACATAGATCGACTGGTAAATTGAGAGCTTCGCCTTGCGGCTCAGCTCCTTTTTCGCCACGACAGACCGATGCAGAGCCCGCATTACTGCGGATGCCGCACCGATCCGCCTGTCGATCTCACGCTCCATTCTTCCCTCACTCGTGAACAAGACCCCGAGATACTTGAACTCCTCCACTTGGGGCAGGATCTCACTACCAACCCTGAGAGGGCACTCCACCCTTTTCCGGCTGAGGACCATGGTCTCAGATTTGGAGGTGCTGATTCTCATCCCAGCCGCTTCACACTCGGCTGCGAACCGATCCAGAGAGAGCTGAAGATCACGGCCTGATGAAGCAAACAGGACAACATCATCTGCAAAAAGCAGTGACCCAATCCTGAGTCCACCAAACCGGACCCCCTCAACGCCCTGGCTGCGCCTAGAAATTCTGTCCATAAAAGTTATGAACAGAATCGGTGACAAAGGGCAGCCTTGGCGGAGTCCAACTCTCACTGGAAACGGGTTCGACTTACTGCCGGTAATGCGGACCAAGCTCTGGCACCGATCGTACAGGGACCGAACAGCCCTTATCAGGGGGTCCGGTACCCCATACTCGGAGTACCCCCCACAGAATTCCCCGAGGGACACGGTCGAATGCCTTTTCCAAGTCCACAAAACACATGTAGACTGGTTGGGCGAACTCCCATGCACCCTCCAGGACCCTGCTAAGGGTGTAGAGCTGGTCCACTGTTCCGCGACCAGGACGAAAACCACACTGTTCCTCCTGAATCCGAGGCTCGACTATCCGACGGACCCTCCTCTCCAGTACCCCAGAATAGACTTTTCCAGGGAGGCTGAGGAGTGTGATCCCTCTGTAGTTGGAACACACCCTCCAGTCCCCCTTTTTAAAGTGGGGGACCACCACCCCGGTCTGCCAATCCAGAGGCACTATCCCTGATGTCCATGCGATGTTGTAGAGACGTGTCAACCAAGACAGTCCTACAGCATCCAGAGCCTTGAGGAACTCCGGGCGTATCTCATCCACCCCCGGGGCCCTGCCACCAAGGAGTTTTTTGACCACCTCGGTGACCTCAGTCCCAGAGATGGGGGAGCCCACCTCTGAGTCCCCAGGCTCTGCTTCCACATTGGAAGGCATGTTAGTGGGATTGAGGAGGTCTTCGAAGTACTCCCCCCACCGACCCACAACGTCCCGAGTCGAGGTCAGCAGCGCACCATCCCCACCATATACAGTGTTGACACTGCACTGCTTCCCCCTCCTGAGACGCCGGACGGTGGACCAGAATCTCTTTGAAGTCGTCCGAAAGTCGTTCTCCATGGCCTCCCCAAACTCCTCCCACACCCGAGTTTTTGCCTCAGCAACCACCAAAGCCGCATTCCACTTGGCCTGCTGGTACCTATCAGCTGCCTCCAGGGTCCCACAGGACAAAAGGGTCCTGTAGGACTCCTTCTTCAGCTTGACGGCATCCCTCACCGCCGGTGTCCAGCAACGAGTTCGGGGATTGCCGCCACGACAGGCACCGACCACCTTACGGCCACAGCTCCGGCCAGCCACCTCAACAATAGAGGCACGGAACATGGCCCATTCGGAGTCAATGTCCCACACCTCCCTTGGGATGTGGTTGAAGTTCTGCTGGAGGTGGGAGTTGAAGCTACTTCTGACAGGGGGCTCTGCCAGACGTTCCCAGCAGACCCTCACAACACGTTTGGGCCTACCAGGCCTGACCAGCATCCTCCCCCACCATCAAAGCCAACTCACCACCAGGTGGTGATCAGTTGACAGCTCTGCCCCTCTCTTCACCCGAGTGTCCAAGACATGTGACCGCAAGTCCGACGACACGACCACAAAGTCAATCATCGAACTGAGGCCTAGGGTGTCCTGGTGCCAAGTGCACATATGAACACCCCTATGCTTGAACATGGTGTTCGTTATGGACAATCCGTGACGAGCACAGAAGTCCAATAACAAAACACCACTCGGGTTCAGATCAGGGGGGCCATTCCTCCCAATCACGCCCTTCCAGGTCTCACTGTCATTGCCCACGTGAGCATTGAAGTCTCCCAGCAGAACGAGGGAGTCTCCAGAAGGTATGCCCTCTAGCACCCCCTCCAGGTACTCCAAAAAGGGTGGGTACTCCGAACTGCTGTTCGGTGCATACACACAAACAACAGTTAGGACCCATCCCCCCACCCGAAGGCGAAGGGAGGCTACCGTCTCGTCCACAGGGGTAAACCCCAATGTACAGGCTCCAAGTCGGGGGGCAATAAGTATACCCACACCCGCTCTCAAGGAGATTGGTTCCAGAGTCCAAGCTGTGCGTCGAGGTGAGCCCGACTATATCTAGCCGGAACCTCTCGACCTCGTGCACAAGCTCAGGCTCCTTCCCCTTCAGAGAGGTGACATTCCACGTCCCAAGAGCCAGCTTCTGTAGCCGAGGATCGGACCGCCAAGGTCCCCACCTTCGGCCACCACCCAACTCACACTGCACCCGACCTCCTTGGCCCCTCTCATAGGTGGTGAGCCCATGGGAAGGGGGACCCACGTTACCTCTTTGGGCTGTGCCCGGCCGAGCTCCATGGGTGTAAGCCCGACCACCAGGCGCTCGCCATCGAGCCCCACCTCCAGGCCTGGCTCCAGAGGGGGGCCCTGGTGACCCGCATCCGGTCGAGGGAAAACGCCGTCCAAAGTTTGTATTCATCATAGGAGGTTTGTTTAACCGCACTTTGTCTCATCACTCACCTAGGACCAGTTTGCCTTGGGTGGCCCTACCAGGGGCATAAAGCCACGGACAACAGAGCTCCTAGGATCATTGGGACACGCAAACCCCTTCACCACGATAAGGTGGCGGTTCGAGGAGCATAATTGGCGGTGAATGGTTTGTGAAAACAGCCATGTGCAGAATTTCCTGAAAACCGTTCGCCTACCTGAGGCTTTGAACCCTCGGGAGTCTCTCTTTGGCGGCCGAACAAATGCAGCACGTTTATATTACAAGTTGTGCGCTGGTGAAAAAATCCATTAGTATGATTTTACGAGTTTATATCCATATGTGAATAAAACCAAAAGATATCCAATTGGTCATCCAAAAATTATTTATAAGGACTTTGGACCGTTAGAAGCGTATTTCGGATTAGCCTGGGTGACGGTGTATCCACCCAGAAATCTTCTATTCCCTGTTTTGCCATGCAAAATAAACAAAAAATTATATTTTACGCTTTGTCACACTTGTGCTGCGTCACAACAGCAGAGCCCCTGCACACACACACGAGGAAAGAGCGATTACCTAATGCTGGACAACACCGGGATTGTTTGCAGCCGTACAGCAGGGTTACAGAATTGAAAGCATTTATGAGATATGGCACTTTGAACAAAGCTCTACTGAACTTGTTTCAGAGTATATTAATGTCCATTTAAAAGCTAAGCAAGAATCTTCGGGTTATCCTGAGAGCTGTCTAAACTCAGAACAGTGTAAACAGTATGTGTCCATGTTTTATGAAAAGGAAGGTGTTTATTAAGCGAGCACCTGATTAAAACAAATCCGGCCCGAAGACAAATCGCAAAACTTTTTTTAAATTCCTTATAAGGTAAGTTTGCACAAAGACCTAATTTGCCACGGACATCTGTAGTTACGGATCGAGAGAAACTGTTTGAATTGTAATTCGCCCCAAACTATGAGGTGTCTACTTGTGATTTTATTGATGATGAATGTGCGCGTGTGACTTGGACATATGATAAAGATCAATACAGCACACCTTCCAATGTTAACATATTTATTGCGAGTTTTACTACAGCTTACGCAAGATTAGAATTGTATAATCTTTTACACAAACTGAACGAAAGAATACTATACTATGACACGGATTCAATTCTTTATATTTCCAGAGCAAACGAATGGGACCCAGAAACCGGTTACTATTTAGGAGAATTGATGAGCGAATTACCAACAAATGAATACATCACAGAATTTGTAAGCAGTGGGCCGAAAAGTTATGCTTACAAGTTATCAAACGGTGAAACCTGTCTAAAAGTTAAAGGTATAACATTAAATGTTAAGAACTGTGAAAAGGTGAATTTTGAAAGCTTAAAAGAACTGGTCTTTGACTATGCTGAAAATATAAATGTTTGTTCACAACATAAAAATATTAAAATCGAAGATATTGGCATTGCTGCGGTGGGTTGGTTCCCTGCCTTGTGCCCTGTGTTGGCTCCAGCAGACCCCCGTGACCCTGTGTTCGGATTCAGCGGGTTGGAAAATGGATGGATGGATATTAGCATTGTCAGAGTGAAACGTAACTGGCATATAGAAACCAGAAAAATAAAAAAACACAACAAGTTGTCTATGACAAGCGTGTAGTAACTAAACATTTTACGTCATTACCTTTTGGCTATTGATTCTGAGCAAAAAATAATAATAATAAAATAATAATGGACATTCGTTTACAACACCCATTTTCCTGTATCTTAAGCGGGCCGAGCAACTGTGGGAAATCTTTTTTTGTGAAAACATTGTTAGAATCCGGGACGAAGATGATGTCTCGCCAACCGGAAAATATCCTGTATTGTTATTCCGTTTGGCAACCTCTCTACAGAATTGATGAATAAATTCAGATGTATAAAATTTATCGAAGGTCTCCCGGACTCTCTAAATGACGACGCGTTGTTGCCCCGTGCTAAGATAAACTTGGTTGTCGTCGATGATCTCATGCGATCTGCCTGTAAAAGTAATGAGTTGGAATTGACATTCACAAAGTATGTTCATCATAGAAATCTGAGCGTAATCTTTATTATGCAGAATCTTTTTTGCCAGTAAACAGAGCCGTACTATAGCCTTAAATACAAAATACATTGTTTTGTTTAAGAACCCCAGAGACAGGCAGCAGATATCAATATTGGCCCGTCAGATGTACCCCACAAGGTGGCGCTACTTCCTCGAAGCTTATGACGATGCCACTAAGTCAGCCTTTGGCTTTCTTCTGGTAGATTTAAATACTAACACACCAGATGACTTTCGTCTCAGAGCATCCATATACCCGTCACAGCGCCCGGTGGCTTATGTGTTTAAAAAGCCCAAGGATAAAAAAATGTGATTTTAGTGGCCCCTGTGTCATTTTATAAAAGACATCATCCTGAACACCATGTCCTCCAGGATTAAACGAAATTTACAACTCATGCGATTGCTTATAAAGGCAAAACCAAAGCAGAGAAAGTCCATTTTGTGTGCAGCTTCTGATGATTTAATTCTGGCTATTTGTGAAATTGCACTAAATGCAATTAAGGGTAGCTTACCATTAAATTCCAGACAGATCGGCATTCTTAAAAAGAAACGCATTATTATAAAAAATCTGAGCAACAAAAAAGTTGCCATTAAACGAAAGAAACGTATTATAAATCAGTCTGGTGGATTTATCGGCCAACTACTTGGCATAGCGATTCCTTAACTCACCGGTCTAATTGCAAATCGGTAAAAAATGGAGCACGCTGAGAAAATGTACCTTGTACCAGAAAAACAACTGGAGCAGATCAAAACATATGCCGGTGAAGAAACAGATATGACAAAAAACACAATGCAAACGCTTGACCATGAGATGAGGAGTATTTTACAAAATAGCGTCCTATCACCGAATGAAAAAGTGGAACTGTACTTTCATACATTGCAGCGATATCTGAGTCTATTGAGACAACGGGAATCACAGAAGTCTACATTGACTCTCATCCTACCAGAAACTGAAGCGCCACACCAGACCCCCTCGTTGTAACCGACCACAGACAGGGTTGATATTGTCATAAGAGACGTTTTGGATGCCGTCTCTCAGAGACACCGGAAAAATACGGAAATGCTAATTCAGAAAATGACACAAAACTCGACCACAACGTCCTGGAATGAAAGAGGAGAATTTTTACATAAAGGCACACCTGTTATGGGCACAAATATGGTTGATCTGATCAAGTTCACCACGCAAACAGGGACGCTAAACAAGAGTGGAAAACAAAAAGGTTGGGATTTATTCTTTAACGCTATGGCCGACATTAACGTGCCGAGGTCGATTTTTCCGAACTTGGGTGTTCGGGCTTTATTTCAAGAGATTAAAAATGATGCCAATGCGCTTCAAACCAGCCGTAAACAGCTTCGTCCGCCTGTATCACGTGATTTTCCAACAATGCACGACAGGACCTCTGGTTCTGTAGCTGAAACACCCGGGCTGGTTAGACAGGTCAGAAAACGGCCAGTCTTTAGAAAAAGTCAACTATTAATCACACATGGCTCACAGTATGAATAAAAGTGTTTTAAAATAAATGTAGAAAAAATAGTGTTTTAATATGGCTGTTTATTAGTGTGTATTGTTGTTATTATTGTTATTATCATTTAGATCAGAGTTGATGGAGTTGAAATGGAAACCTTGAGAACCTTTAAGAAGGACCTGATTGACATTTTGGGACAGCTTAGCTAAACAAACAGGTTTGAGGGTCTCCTCTCGTTTGTCAGATTTCTTCTGTTCTTGTTTTCAGAGGTGTAATGGGAGGTGAGCACACTTGTGTGTAACTAAGAACTGGTGTACTCGACATCGTGTAAATACATTTTACTGACTTCAGTAACCTTGCAGTGGTGCACATTAGTAGTGTTGTCTCTCATTATTGTTTGTCTCCTTGTTTTGACTTTCTGAAAAGTGGAGATGGGAACTGCGCCTTTAAGGGAGCACATCTACTGAGGACTGGACAAATGGACAGGCAGGAAGAGGCTTAAAGAACACAGAAATACCCAAAGAGATGAAGGACATTCAGATCTAG
This sequence comes from Erpetoichthys calabaricus, assembly GCF_900747795.2. Lineage (NCBI taxonomy): Eukaryota > Metazoa > Chordata > Cladistia > Polypteriformes > Polypteridae > Erpetoichthys > Erpetoichthys calabaricus. The sequence continues at coordinate 1,515,278 of NW_026261574.1, read as the reverse complement.
AGGACATCAGTAGTTGCCTTGGAGCAAAAAATGTTTTTGTCCAGAAAGGTACCACTTACCAGGGGGAGACCTGTGCCCCACTGTCTTGAGGGGGATTGTTTAACCCTTTGTGAAAGATACATTAGGAAGGATTATTCTCAGGCTGCTTTGGAAAAGGTGGTAGGAGTTCAACTGTGTTTTCTGTCTGTGAAGCTTCTCATGTTACTTTTAACTGGCGTTCATCTGGTCACTGATTGAACTTTTGTCACATCAGAATTTATATTTTATTGACAGTAAATGTGGTTTGTGTTAATGTTGTGTTGTGCTCATCTTGCATGTGTTGATTTTGTATTTTGTGTTGTGGTCTCAATGTTGTTGCCACATTTAACTGCCTGTTATAATTAAGATGTCCTGTTGTTGTCAGGGTAGTGTTTTGTAGGACTCCATTATTATAAGAAATCTTCAGCAGTCAGTAGCTGCAGACCTGATCCAAATGATTTTGCAGAATATTGGAGGACCGGTACAACCTTCATCCAAAATGACTTCTTCCTCTTCATCGCTCCGCATTTCTCTGTGGGGTCAGTGTGTGTCTGATGGACCTTCTCCACACAGCTCAGTCCTACACCCCTTACCCTGTTAGACCCTTCAGATCTTCCTCTCCCTTATCCACTTCAGCCTCCCCCCTCTTCCTCTTTGTCATGCCCATCACTCTTTTGCCCACATTTTCATTGTCTCTCCTCTTCACTTATCCATGAAGCTTTCACCCAACACTGCCATTCAAAGTCCATGTTACTTTACTCTTTTTTTTCATGTGCTGCAATGAGGCCAAAGTGCTAAAAGTCAAACAGAAACAGGAGGAACCCTCAAACTGCTTCATGGCTCCCTTTGTGTCTGCAGTGCTGCTGCATCAGCTGTTGTGTCAAATTCACGTCCTCCTGTACCTCTGAGAAGAAACATCAATTAGATCTCAGAATTTACTCACAACAAGAGCTGGAGAAGAATTCAATTCTTGGAGACGTGGACAGCACACAGACTTGTGGCAGATGAAATTTAATGTCAGTAAATGTAAAGAATTACACACAGGAAGTGAAAATGTGAGGTTTGAATACACAATGGGAGGTCTGACAATCGAGAGTCCACCTTAGGAGGATTTAGGAGTCGTAGTGGACTCTAAGCTGTTGACTTCCAGACGGTGTTCAGAAGCCATTAAGAAGTCTAACAGAATGTCAGGTTATATAGCGCCTTGATGTGTGGAGTACAAGTCACAGGAGGTTCTGCTCAGTCTTTATAACACACTGGTGAGACCTCATCTGGAGTATGGTGTGCAGTTTTAGTCTCAAAGATACAAAATGGACGTAGCAGCACTAGGAAAGGTCCTGAGAAGAGCGACTAGGCTGAATTAGGGGCTACAGGGAATGAGTTTTGGGGAAAGATTAAAAGCGCTGAGCCTTTACAGATAAAGAAAAAGAAAATTAAGAGTAGACATGATTGAAGTGTTTAAAATTATGAAGGGAATTAGTCCAGTGGATCAAGATGGTGACTTTAAAATGAGTTCAACAAGAACACGGGGACACAGTTGGAAACTTGTGAAGGGGAAATTTCACACAAACATTAGGAGGTTTTTCTTTACACAGAGAAGCACAGACACTTGGAATAAGTGACCAAGTAGTGTGGTAGACAGTAAGACTTTGGAGTCTCTGATCATAACCAGGCTTTTTGGAAGGACCTTCTAGCTTTTTTAATTTAAAACACTCCTCACTGATGTGCTCCTCTCTATTGCAAGTCTTACACTAATTTTCAGTTGAATTTTGTTTTGCTTTAACACCAGTTGCCCACTGAAAGGACCAGCAACTTTGGCACAGGATGTACATTCATGAAACGTTAACTGACAGCTGATCTCATGAAGGTCACCTCCAGTCCCAGACACCATTTTAAGCACAGACAATGTATGTTATGGTGGTATTATTATATCTTGCCATTTTAGATCACGTTCTAACCAGGCCCACAGCCTTGATATGCCAGTACACCTCGTCTAGCTGTGGGTTCAGTTATGTGCCCACCATTAACACTTGTTATTAACCCAGCTGACTGAAATGCAACAGTGAGGCTCTGGACCGGAAGACGTATTGGTGGTTTGCCTCTGCCATGGATTAGTAACAGCTAGGAACACACCATACTCCTCATCTTCTTCAGCAAGGGCTTCAGTGCCATTTTGCTAATTTTATGTCGATTGAAATTATCTACTTGAAAATTTAAAAAAACTCTAAAGTGATAAAAATGAGACTAAAATGTTTCAGAAACTCAAGTCCTTGAAGAACACGTCATGTTGATTCATTTTGATTTTGGAGATATAATCACATAAGGGTCACCAAAAAACTGAAGACCTTCTTAGCTGGCTATTATTTTATATATTTATTAATTATGCATGTAAGCCTATTATTTTAAATGTTAAATTTCACCAGCTTTAAATTACACTTGTCATACATCTTATCAAATGATGGAAAAAGGCTATGGATCTCTTAATCAGACTCCAGTTTTTATTATTGATGTTTAAAGATTACATTAGCTGTACATTATGAATTGATTGTAAGTTATTGTAATATCTGAGTTGTTATAAACCCTTAGAAAGTGGAGCTGTGACCTCCGAGGCTAAGAGCTGTTTAACTAGCGCATGTTTTATAGGGAAACCTCAGGGGCCAAGTCACCTTCTTAGCGTGTGTTACATGAATAACATTTACATGAGACCTCGGAGGCTGAGCGCCATTACTTACTGTGTGTTTGGGAATAAAACTTCAGAGAGCAGGCAGCTTAACTTACTGTGTGTTACAAAGCCTAAATATTAAAAGAATACTCAACAAATATGAATATTCAAACTGTGAACCTCAGGCATGAGCACAAAGGAGAAAAAAGGAAATGTATGGCTTCAACATTAAAACACTTGATAGTGGAGTCACAGATCAGACATGGTGTGTAGTAATTAACAATTTATGAACAAACTCAAAATTATACACAGGAACATAAATAACAGAATTTCAAATTTATGGTGTATAACGGCTAAGAGCACACGTATGTATTCTCGGAGATTATCCTGGAATCTTTCAAATTGTGTATTTGCCTCTGGAGCTGTAAAGACCAACATTGACGTGGCGGCCCCCCGGGTATTCAGTGCTGACCATTTGCATTACAGACTCTGTGGGACGAGTCATCTGTGCTTGGAGCCAAATGTGCAGGTCGATCTCCGAGTTCCACGTCAGAATAAGAGAAGGATGCACATGCCCGCTGTATGTGTAATAATTAACCATGTGGCATGGCGAGAGTGAAAAGAAATCTTGAAAGAGCCTGAAAATCAAACACAGCAGGGTCTATGGAATAATAAAAATAAAGAAAAGTTTGCTACTATTTACAAAACATTTCTATCTTATTGATAGAAGAAAAAGTGCAAAGCTTCCGCCCAGAGAGTCTGGAGAGCCTTCAGCACGACTACAAATAACAGAACGAGCCAGCGTCTTGAATCACGATACGCCACTTTGAATTTTCTGCCTTTAACAGATATCTACATATTTTTTCTGACTAGGATTTTGGCATTTCTGCTTTGTTTCGATGAAATGTATGATTGTGCATCTCTGACTGTGTTCTCTCTTCTTTGATCGCACAGAGGTGGTTGGCACAGCTGCCACACAGTTCAGGCCACTTTGTTGGCCACAATAGTTGGTTCTATTTAGTTTGCAGACGTTTCTCTGGCCCTCAGGGACACTTTAAAGTTGATTGCACCATTATATGTTTTTTATATGATTGATTTTATGGAAATCACACAACATTCCATACAAATAAATCAATTTTTATAAAAATAAGATTGAAAATAAATCAACCCCCCACCCCTGAGAAAGTGAGCTAAGCCAGCAGAGTAAAACTTAAAGCTAGTAAAAATAAGTAAATAGATGAATTAATAAGTGAATAAAGATGAACAGAGAAGAAAAAAAAATGGGGCGAGAATCTGCTTCCTCGGTGCTTTAAGAGCTTACTCTAAAATGTTATTGATGAGATCTGCCAGGTTTTGAAGAAGTTCTGCACAGATCCTCTACGTGAGAATTTGATTTTTTGCAGTTTCAAATTATATAAAAACATCAGTTACCCGCTGACTTAAAAGAGGAGAGTTAGGATTCTTCCAGTTGAGTAACATAAGTCTGTGTGCCGATAGTGAAGTGAAGGTAATCACAGTTTGTCCTTTAAGCCCCTCTGTGAGCCCACCAGACACAGCTGTTAGTGGGTTAGGAGGGATTGGGACACCAAGGCTGTCTGAGAGGCATTTAAAGATTTTGGTTCAGAATGATGTTAGTTTGGTGACGGCCCAAAACATGTGACCAGTGAGGCTGGGACTTGATTGCAGTGTTCACAGGTTGGATCTCGCCCTGGAAACATTTTGGACAAGTGAGGCAGATGAGCTCGATATATAATTTGGAGTTGAATAATTGTATGCTTTGTGCATATGGAGCTTGAGTGAATTCTCTGCATTGCTAATTTTCACTCCTTTTCTGAGATGTTGAGTGAGAGATCTTTTTCCCACTGTGCTCTGGGATCTTTGAAAGGGAGGAACTGTAAAATAATTTTATATATTTCAGGAATGCTGTCTGAGTCCTCAAAACTGAGTAATATTTTTTCCAGCATAGAGGAAGGTGCAAGATGAGGAAACTCAGGCAGGTTCTGTTTAACAAAGTTTCTAATTTGAAGATAGTGGAAGAAATGTGTTACTGAAAAGATAAATTTGGAGTGTAATTGTTTGTAGGATGCAAAGATGTTGTCTATGTACAGATCTCCAAGTGATTTAATCCCAGATGTTTTCCAGACATTAAAAATTGCGTATAGTTAAGAGGGTGGAAAAAGGTGGTCATCATGCAGAGGTGTGACAGATAAAAGCGTCTCTGTCTTAAAGTACTTTCTACATTGGCTCCATATTCTGAGTGAGTGAAGCACAATTGGGTTGTTAGTATATTGGTGATAACTTGTACTTATTGGGGCACAAAGCAGGGAATATAAAGAAGTGCTGCAGGATTTTATTTCTATTGTGGACTGAGCCTGTGTGTGTTCATCTATTTGTGTCCATGTCCAGGTTTTTATAGCTTGTAAAGCTTTTATACAGTCAAAGTAAAAGGAATGTGAACCCCAAGGAATGATCTCTATGTCTAATTCCTGGTAGTGTGACGAGATCTCTTGGTACGAGATCTCGCGAGATCAGATTTGTCTTGTGAGATGCGTCTGGTCTCGCGAGAACGTGACGATACCCTTGCATTATTGGCATGATGGAGTGTGTGGGAGAAGTAAGGATAGAAGATGCGCCCACGACATTTAAATCGTTGGTGTGGCAACATTTTGGATTCCTTGTGGAAATAAGAAACGGCGAAAAAATGACAGACAAGACAAAGACAATTTGCAAACACTGTAAGAAATTAATACCGTACACCTCTGCTAACACAAGCACTATGCAAAAGCATTTAGAAAACAATCACAGCTCGTTACTAAAAGCTGCGCCTGTGAAGAAAACGGAAAGCAATTCAGTTCGCATGAAAGGGCAAACAACCATAACAAATGCCTTTGCAGCTAAACTTCCACCATCCAATGCAAGAGCCACGGCAATAACAAGAGACATCGGCGTTTTCATTACAGCCGATATGAGACCATTTTCTATGGTGGAAAATCTGGGATTTCGGCGACTCATCCACACACTGGAACCAAAGTATGCCATCCCGTCATGCGCACATTTTACTCGCACGGTGGTTCCGACCCTCTACTGGGAGTGCAAGGTAAATGTTGTACAGGCTCTGAAAGAGGCAGAAACCATCGCCATAACTACTGACGGTTGGACTTCTAGGTGTACACAGAGCTATATCACAATTACAGCCCACATTATCAACAGTAATTGGGAAATGGTACATTTTGTACTGCAGACGCGCCCACTTTTTGAATCACACACAGGGGCAAACGTCGCTGAAGTTTTACAAGAAGCTGTCACACAGTGGGGTCTTAAAAAGCTAAACCATTGCATCGCTATTGTAACAGACAATGCGCGTAATATGGATGTGGCTGTGCGCGAGGCAGGATTTGAGCCGCACATCAAATGCTTCGCGCACACAATATATCTCGCTACACAGGCTGGTCTCGGTGTTGTGCGTGTCGCTCGTTTGCTCGGGCGGGTGAGACGTGTAACTGCTTTTTTTCACCAGAGTTCGACAGCTGCCGCGGTACTGACGTCTAAGCAGAAGCTGCTACAACTGCCACCACACAAATTAATAATGGACGTCACCAAGCGATGGAATTCATCATTGGATATGCTGGTTCGTTACCTGGAGCAGCAGGCTGCTATAGCAGCAGCGCTCACCAGTCCAGAAATAAGACAAAATGCCAAAACATTGACACACTGGATACCTGCGACATTGTCAATGCCGAATTTCTTGTGAAAAAATGTAGACATGCTTATATTCTTAAAAAAGAACATGACCATATCTTAGGCTGTTCTGTATAGGTCATTACTTCATTACCTAGGTCTTAGCTCTTTTTCCATGCTTAAGAAAATTTTGTTCATTGTTTTGCACTCTGAGTTTTAAGACAGCACTACTTTGACAGTTACACTAATTATGGTTAATTGCACGTAAAGGGATATTTGTGTTGTTTATTATTTATTTTTATTTATACTATTTAATTTTATTGTGCAATTAATTGCCTGTCAGTTTGTGGCAAAATATTTTGCAGTGTTTACATGTTATTACTGCATATCATTCATCAAAATAGAAGTTTTATTTCATAAAGTTGATTTCAAAATGGACATGCATTTTTTGCATTTTGTGTTTTTCAGTTAAATAAAAGGCTATTTTTGCTATATATTTAAACATTGAGGACTTCTTTAAAAAAATGTCTAAAAGTCTTGTCTCGTCTCGTTCTCGTGAACCCAGTCTCGTGTCTCGTCTCGTATCGTCTCGTCACACCCCTACTAATTCCCATATAAAACATGGTCGTGTCTTCATGTCAGTCCCAATAATGAACAAACACAAGTCTCCTAGAACTAAAGATACTCAGATTTTCAGAGAATTGTTGACCATCTTGAATAAATCATTCAAACTGTGACACTGAAGGTTGGAAACAGTAAGTGAACCCTAAGCTAATGACTTTTTAAAAAGCTCATTGCAGTCCGAATTTCGCACACCTGGAGTCCATTTAATGAGACGAGTTCAGAGGTGTGGTGGCCTACAATGACTTTGATTGATCACAAACACTATGAAGTTTGAGTTTGAGCTTTTGACAATAAGCATATCCAGATGGGAATCACGCCTCGCACAAAAGAGTTGTCTGAAGAGCTACGATGGAGAATTGTTCATCTACATAAGGCTGGAAAGGGTTACAAAGTCATCTCAAAGATCTGAGATCTTCATCAGTCTAAAGTTAGGCACATTGTCTATAAATGGAGACAGTTTGGTATTGTGGCTACTCTGTCTAGAAGTGGGCGCCCTGCCAAGATGACCCCAAAAGCACAACACAAAGTCAGCCATGAGGTAAAGAAGAACCCTAGAGTGACAGCAAAGGACTTGAAGAAGTCATTAGAACTGGCTGACATCTCTGTTCATGAGTCAACTAAACGCAAAACACTGAACAAGAAAGGAGTCCATGGCAGGACACCAAGAAGGAAGCCACTGCTATCAAAAAAGAACATTGCTGAACGAGCACTTGGACACTCCACAATGGTACTGGGAAAATGTCTTGTGGAGTGATGAAACCAAAATTGAACTATTTAGGAGGAACAAGCAGAACTTCATTTGGGGTAAAAAGGGCACAGCATATCAACACCAAAACATCATCCCTACAGTCAAGTATGGTGGAGGGAACATCAGGATTTGAGCCTGCTTTGCTGCATCAGGGCCTGGACAGCTTGCCATCATGGAGGGGAAAATTAATTCACAAGTTTATCAACAAATTCTCCAGGATAATGTGAGGGTGTCTGTCCGTCAACTTAAGCTCAGAAGAGGCTGGGTGATGCAACAGGACAATGAGCCCAAACATCGCAGCAAATCCACAGCACAATTTAGAATTGACTTTACAACACTGGTACAGACAGTCCCCTACTTGTGAACTTTTGAGATGTGAATTTTCATATTGTTACTGAGTGGCCACTTGGTAGCACTATTGCCCACCTTTACCCCAACAGACAAGCACACTGGACACAAGTTAAAAGCACTAAGAAGTAATTTAATTCAAAGCACCCAGCCACATTAAACAGCACAATAAATAAACACAATACTCTCCTCCACCTCCCAGCAAACTCCATCACACTCCCGGCCAATTCCATCTCGTCTGCTGGGTCTCCATCAGTCCTTTATATATTGTCCTCAACCCAGAAATGCTTCTTTCCTTCCATCCCTAAGACTCGTCTGCACTTCCGGCTCAAGTGGAGAATTATATTTTTCTTCAGCCCGGAAGTACTTTTGTGCTTTCGTACCCGTGACTTTGTAGTACTACCAGGCTATATAAATAATAGACTCCCCAGTCTCCCTATAGTGTTTCCTAGCGGCACCCAGCAGCAGGGTGTATTGTCGAACTCCAAGACCCAGGATGCCCTGTGAGAATTAGCGGCCCCACCAGATCCAAGGGAAGCTGCCATCTACTGTTTTGGGGGATGATTTTATTTTTGTTACTATAATCATTAATTCATGTCCAATACCTGTAAGCTGCTCAATGCACATTAAAAATTACTGAAAATAAATAGTTTACACGTCCAATTCAAGAACTGCTGAAACTAAAACACCACACATACCAACAACTACTGGACTTATGAACAAAATAGACTTACAAACAGCCTCTCAGAATGGAACCTGTTTGTTAGTAGGAGATCGACTGTAATGGTTTACACAGCCTTAAATAATCTCACCCAGTCCTACATTTTAGAATGTCTGTCCCCTTACACTCCCAGTCATAACCTCAGATCTTCAAATGAAGGTCTACTTATAATTTCAAAATCCAATCTGAAAAGAACTAGTGAGGTGGCCTTTTGCTCTTACACACCTAAAATTTAAAATACTTTACCTATAGAAATTCACCAGGCTAATACTGCAGAACATTAAACATAATGATAAAAACGAATTATTTTAAAATGGCTTTTTCATAGCTACATTTTAGTTGTATCCCTGTTAGTCTATATGGACCCTGGATTATCATTTTCCTCTTGGTTCTGCAGTTCCATACTAATCTGTACATTTCTCCGCTGTCTTCTCCATTTCTTCTGTGGTGATGATGAGCTCCACCACCTCCTGATCAACATACCACACTGCCTCGTGTTTATGGACTGAATGGCGGGTGTCCCAGGTGTCCACATGGCCATCTTCATCATCAAAATCTTCATGTGAAGCATGTAAACCACGAGGACTGATTTAGGTAGAATGCCCAGTGTGGGCCGGGCAGTGTTTTAATATTTTTGCATTGGATTCCCCGCAGATTATTTTTCTTCAGCCTAAATGGAACTGTTGTGTTTTTTTCTGTCCTGCTAGCCATCTGACATTACCTTTTACTTTGTTACATATTGTATAGTTTTATTGCCTACTCTTGTTTTATAGTCCATTTTATTTTAACTTGTAAAGCAGTTTGAGTTACATTGTAAGAAAATCTACAATACAAATAAATCTTGCCGTTGTATCCAAAAGGTTGTTTCTTGATGAAAATTGTTTGCCACATTCAGAACATACATATGGCTTCTCTCAGGTTTAATTCTTCCAAATTGTCTTGGTGTGCTTACAATCAAAACAGGAGTGAACTTCACTCTTTAGTGAGGACAGTCTCGTTGTACTGCTTAACTTCTCACTCTCTTAAATTTCCCACAAGGACTCAATATAAAACCTGCATTGTTCCTACTAGGCTTCTTCTTGTAGGTGTGGATGCTGAAAGTCGGGAACGACAAGGAAACGGACACCACTATAAAATAAAAATCAATTTCTTTATTCTTGGTGAGCAGAGAGGCTGCCCACCTGCCAGCTCAATTTGCTACTGCCAGGTCAGATCAGACAGCCTGTCCAAAGAAGGGAGTTAGCTCAGTTTTATACCAGTCTGTTTACTAAACAAGAAGAGGAAGTATGGCAGTTCAATTTGAGGTCATGCAGAGTTTGCAAGTAACTTAAGATGACACGAGATCATTACGTGCAGAAGTACTCGTTAGTCTTTATGGCTAGTTTTGCAAGACAGTTAGAGAGACAGCACTTAAGAAAATGTACTCCCCTGTTCTTCTGCACCATCAAGGTTACAACACTTCAACAGCTATGTGGCAGTTACAATTTAAGAATCTTATTTCAGCTTATAATATGATTAATGTTATACTGTCGGTCAATGCACTGCACATTCTTATTATAGCTTACATTTCGCACATAATGATCATCACACATAATAATTGATTATACAATATCAAAAGATACCTTAAAAGTTTTTCTTTATCAGTCCTGTTGATCCTAGAACAAGAACAGTTTACATTTTTTTTTGGTCCCATATTTCATTTGCCATATCTCGGATGGCATTGTTTGGTATTTTGTTACCTTTTAGCCTCTCCATTCTTAGGACTAAGTAATCACTAGGACTGATACTTCTATTATCCAGGCTTTTTTAGTCTGGTTTTCTGGCCTCTATTTTTCAGTCAGTCAGTATTGCTGTGCTACAAGTGACCTGCACCTCCTCATTGTCCATTGTGCGGTCTGAGTTGTGGTCCCAGTGTCTTTGTGGTGCTGGTAAGTTGTACTTCTTGCAGAGTTTCCAGCGAATAAGCCTGGCCACTTTGCTGATGATTATACACTGCACAACACCACAATCAGTATCTCGCACCCAGCAATGAGATGTGTGACTGTTTCCAGTTCTCTTTGGTAGAAGCAATAATTCTGGATTATTTTTTGCAATTTTTTTCTATTTATCGACAATTATGGGTTGTTTTTTTTATTTTTGTTTTTCTATTTATGATCTGAACCACTTTGTGTGCAAGCCAATGTTTTGTGCACCTATGATGAGGTGTACGTTTTGGTCTTTGTTCACTCCTCATAAGCAATGCGTGTGTGAGTTCTGTATCCGCATGAGGCTGCTGGATGTGGGCAGTGTATTTACCATTATACTTGTAGTTTCACCAATTACTTCTTTTTGTTTTCATCAAACTTTAATTGCTTCTTCTGCTGCTTAGCATATTGTACTGTGTTCATCTGTAGACAAGGTGGGGGAGTTTGTCATTTTTTTTCCTCTCGTGTGAATTACTTGATGTTTCTGAAGACAGCTTCTCAGTGAAAACTTTTTGTCACATTCAAAAGAGCAATATGGCTTCTGTCCTGTGTGAATTATTTTGTGGCACTGAAAATTTCTTCTTTCTAAAAACTTTTCACCACATTCAGAACAGTCATATGGCTTCTCCCCTGTGTGGATTCTTTGGTGGATCTGAAGATGGCCTCTCTGTATAAACTTTTTACCACATTCAGAACAGTCATACGGCTTCTCCCCTGTGTGAATTCTTTGGTGGGTCCGAAGATTGCTTTTCTGTGAAAACGTTTTACCACAATCAGAACAGCAATATGGCTTCTCCCCTGTGTGGATTCTTTGGTGGCTCTGAAGATTGCCACTCTGTGTAAACGTTTTACCACAATCAGAACAGCAATACGGCTTCTCTCCTGTGTGAATTATTTGGTGCCTTTGAAGCTGTAATCTTTGTGAAAACTGTTTACCACATTCAGAACAGTCATATGGCTTCTCCCCTGTGTGGATTCTTTGGTGGATTTGAAGATGGGCACTCTGTGTAAACGTTTTACCACAATCAGAACAGCAATACAGCTTCTGTCCTGTGTGAATTATTTTGTGGCGCTGAAAAGTGCTTCCATCTGAAAACTGTTTACCACATTCAGAGCAGCAATATGGCTTCTCCCCTGTGTGGATTCTTTAGTGGCTCTGAAGATGGCTTCTCCGTGAAAACTGTTTACCACATTCAGAACAGCAATACGGCTTCTCTCCTGAGTGAATTCTTTGGTGGGTCTGAAGATGGCCTCTGTGTATAAACTTTTTGCCACATTCAGAACAGCAATATGGCTTCTCCCCTGTGTGGATTCTTTGGTGGATCTTAAGACTGCTTCTCTGTGAAAACTTTTTACCACATTCAGAACAGCAACATGTTTTCTCTCCTTTCCAAGTTTTAATGTGTGTCTGAAGATAACTAGTATGAGAGAATTGTTTATCACATTCAAGGCAGCAATATGGCTTCTCTCCTGTGTAAATTATTTTGTGGCGCTGTAAATGGCTTCTTTCTGAAAACTGTTTACCACATTCAGAACAGCAGTGAAGATTGATTCCTGTATAAAGTTTAAAGAATAAAAAATTTTTTAACCCACCACTTTAAAACTGACATTATCTTATAACAATAAATACATATTCGTTTAATTTATGAACAAACTTTGTTAAGCATTCATAAGACTTAAGTTGCAAGTGATTAGAGACTCAACTTGTTCACTATTTTCATTTTTATTTTAACTACTCTACACATGAGCACAATTATAGGAACCAAGAAGTGAAAATAGTAAAATAAATAGATCACATGTGACAGGCACAATCAAAAAGACTATTGTTGATTTTTTTGTTTTTTACTACATTACAGAATGGTATCATCATTTTGTCTGTGAATTTCCCCTTGGGATTAATAAAGTATCTATCTATCTAATATTCTTAAAATATTATAACATTAGATATTGTTAATTATTGCAGGTAGAAAGTAATAATCAGCATGACCCATCATTACACTGGAGAGTGTCATGTCAAATGTGTGAAATTAACTTATTAAGCAGAATGTGTCTTGATATTTGTAAACAATTAGTCCAAAGCCACGGACTCCATAATATTTTTTTAATTTGATTTTAAAAACAGGCAGAGAAAAGTAAAGCAAAAACATTTTAATATACAATGAGAACAGAGTAAAACTTAAATGAATAAAACACGCAGGTCACTGAAAAATCCCAGAGACCCAAGTGACCCCTGACCTGAAAAAGCAAACAGGACACTTGTGGCTAAAATGCAAAATATACTTCTGTCTTCAAACCACCTGGGTCAGGGGCTTTTTTGTTGCTAATGGATTTAAAAATGCATTTAATTTCTTCAGATAAAACAGGGGCCTCAAGAAGAGCAGCATCATTTTGTTAGAGTTTTGTAAATTAATAAAATTAAAAAATACATCAATCACTCCGAAGGTGGGGGTTCAGCAGAGGGAAAACTTCAAGAAAAAAATAAAACAAACCTTATTTCCAAGCTGTAGTTAGTGATATTATCTATATGTCTGTATTATCACCATATTTTTGCTCGACTTGGGACATGGAGGCTAACCAATCTCATCTGTGCAGTCTAAGAGCTCACAACTCATTCAGTTTAGCACCAGAGAGATAGAAACGAGTGCACATGAAATGAATTCTCAACTCTGCACAAGATGGTCATTTACCTTCTCTCTGATTAGCATCATTTTGAGCTTCTGTACTGGATCAGAAACACACGGGTGTATTTTCAAGATTCTTCAGATGCTTCTCAAGATTGTTAATATTACTGTATGCTGACTGAGTTTTCTTCAACCAGTCTCCATCAACACATAACAAAACCTGCCTTCTGAAACACCTCCAGAACCACAAACCTTCAGAGGCACAGCATAGTGAACTCGGCCCAAACCTCCATGTTTTTTACTAGTGGCAGAGGAGGACACAGCCACACAGTAGCACCTTAAGGCAGCTGGATGAATGTCTTTAACCAAAAGAAATGATTCTTGAAAACAGGTTGGATCAGCCAAGCTCAACGATAATAAATCAGCAACACTTGAGAGCTTACAAGTAGAAGAGAAGACACTGAGATTAGACAGGAGAGAGGAAAACAAAGAACAGCAATAAAGGAGAACTGTAACTGAAATACATTACAAGGTGTCAAAACGAGTCAACCCAGTAGCCCCACCAGCAGTCATGTATTATGTAGACTGTAGTTCCAGAATCCCACTCCTAAACCGTATATGCAAAAAACTAAACCGAGGTCTGTCAAATAAAAACACAAGAAAAAATCAACAGGTTCTGCTTATGAGTGGGCAAACATGGAGAGAGCTCAGTAAACAATCTCATCCTAACCCCAACATTCACAATACAAGAGTCACTGTGGTGATAAAATGAAAAAAACACATTTGAAAATAAATATGACATGCAAGCAAATATTAAACAATTGTGGGTCGTGTCCTGACCCCTCACAACCCGCAATGACTCTCTAATCACATGTGTATGTACACATATAATATACACATAAAAAAAGGAAGTAGCCGCCATTATGAATCAATATTCAGGAAAATGTCTAAGAAATACTGGAATATCATACATAAAACAGTCAAAGCGGCCAACCACCAGTGACATGAAGGAGTCAAGGACATTGAGAGCCTGTTGAGGGTTGATGAACAGCTGCACTACTAGGAAGGACATTTGAGGCTTGGCCAGATAAATGAGGAAAGCAGAAAGACCAATTTGTGGAGCCTTAGTGATCACCAGAGACGAGGTCTTCTGTGGTGTAGACTAAGTCATTGGCAGTAAACGTAGATCTTCCATCCTTCATAAGTTACATTTGAATTGTTGAGTTCCTCTTTCAGAATAGTAACTCGGTCAGAATAGCAAAGCAGCTTGATGATAATTGGACATAGACATGCGCTGTCACTTTTCCTGGTTTATATTCTATGTGTCCACACAATTTCAGGCTTCAAATTTGTGATGTTCAGAAACCAAAAACCCATTGTTTTTCACAAAGCGGAACAAATCCCCACTCTTAATATCATCTGGAACTCCAATAATTCTGATGTTGTCTCTCCTTCTCCCATCTTCATGTCCATAAAGTTTCTTATGGAGAGTTTGGGCCTCAGCATAGGAACATATCTCAGAGTCCTGGTGCTCCACTTGAGTACAGACCTGAATAAAAACTAACAAGAGTTTCTGCTGTTCATTTCTGATTTTGACAATATCAACATGAAGTTCAGAAAAAAATTTTCTCTTCTGATGTGTTCAAGGTCACGCAGCATTTTGCTCCGATATAAAGGCCTTCAGTCGATCAACAGTGGAAACTTCTCCAGAGTTATCTGACACCATGGCAGCCTCAATCAGACTCCTCTGGGTTGCTTCACTGGCCTTGAATCAGAAGAACCAGGATGTGTCTTCCGATTTGAACAATTCATATGTCACACCGACAAGTAAAAAAAGGGTATGTTGAGGCTCTGATGAGACACTTTGAGGTTAAATTTATAAAAACAGTAATCGCAGGGTAGAGTCATGGAGTACTCTTACAACACAGTTATTACTCCACTAAGCATCAAGTGGTCCCTCAACTACAAAATGTATACAAAAATAGCTTATTTAAATCACTAAATCAAAACAGAAGAATGAAGAAAGTGAAATATTAATGCACTGACCCAGAGGAGCACCAGTGATGTGGGAGAATAAATTTAAGATGAGAAATCCTGGGATTGGAGAAGTTCCTTGTATTAGTGTCTGTTCTGGATGAGGAGTGGCAGGTGTAACCAGGACTGGTCAGCTTTATCACACACCGGCCTCATTTATGCTGCCCATTAGAATATTAATGGACGTGCACTGCCATGATTTATTTATGCTAACAAAATTGAAATTTCAGTGATTATTGTGTATTAAAGTTATTCTGTTAGTTCATATGTGCAAATGATGTGTAGTTAAATTAATTCTGTGGTTGTCATTAATCAAAGACACGCTTATGCCACCTTTTGATTAATTTCAGTCACACCAGATGTTCCTGCTATATTTGTATGAAACGCCTCATTCTTCAACCTGATGATAGTTTCCCTCACTTCTAGTATCCATTTACCTTTATTTATTTGGCTGATGCCATAATCCAAGGTGACTTACAACATTTATGAAACAATTGGTTGCATTTCATTTGGTTTTCCAACTGGAGCACAGGCAGGTCAAGTGACTTGATCATGGACACACAGGGAGTCAATAGTGGGATTTGAACCAACAACATCAGGGTTTGCAGTCCAAAGCCTTAAAGACTCCGCCACACTGCCTGTTACCCTCCAAAGACTGCTAGGACAGTGATCATGACAAACATCAACAAGCTCCTGTCCAGAGTTCCTTACAGTGGCCTTTACTACAGAGTTCTTGAACGTGGTCAGTTCAGACTCTACTGCATAGATAAAAATGAGTACACTACAGTATACATACTACATCATCAGAGATACTAACTGAGAAGATAATGATCAGGAGATAACAAAAGACGAGCTTAAGTCAGAACAGTGAGTCAAACTGACAACTGAAGAAATAATTCTTCAAATAAGAAATCAGAAACAATTTAAAATTTCCAAGCCAACCTTACTATTATCACCAGTATGATGATGTAATCATCACATACACAAGCAATGCTGGGTAAGACCACTATGGACACTACAGACAATGGCAATAAAATGGCAGTAAGTCAACAAAGATGGGGTTGGAGCAAAAGCAATTGTTTTTGGATTGTTTTAAATTATCTTGGATATAATTTTCAATAGCTTTTTTTGTTTCATTTTTAGTTATTGCTTTTATTTTCCCTTTTGATAAGGGAGCACCTGTAAGTAGTTCAATGGAACAGTCATACTGGAAATGCCGGTGCAGTTTTTGGAGTAAATCTTTAGTAAAACAACATGATACTCATGACAATCAATACATAACAAAGTAATATTCAAACACACCAAGATTTCTCAAGAAGGTTTGTAAACAAGTCCAATGACAATCCAAACTCCACCTTTCAATGTCTTTCTCTTTTCATCAGCTGAAATACAGAGGTAACTGAGTGACCTCAACATGTACCATTAAAAGACAGACAAGTCAAAGCCGGAGAAATCCAAACTTGAACAATACTAAAGTAAAGCACAAAAAGGCCTGCTATATGAGAAAGGGACAGGAAGCAAAAAAGAAAATGAAGAGCCGAGAGAGCAACAACTCTGTAATTTTCCCTCACGTGACTGCAGATCTATTAGGACATTAGAACAATATGGACGAGAACAGGCCACTCAGCCCAGCAAAGCTCACCAGTCCAATCCATTTAATTCTTCTAAAATAACATCAAGTCGAGTTTTGAAAGCCCCTAAACTCCAACGGTCTAACACACAATTTGGTCATTTATTCCAACTGTCTATCATTCTTTGTGTAAAGAAAAACTTCCCATATGTTTGTGCAAAATTTACCCATAACTGGTTTCTAACTGTGTCTCTGTGTTTTTGTACACATGACAACACAAACAGGCCAAACTCAAGACTATTAGGTAAAGATGCACAGAGATGGACACTTGGTTGGATTAAGCAGCTCTGAGAAGGCGTTGCTTAAAATCTTCCATAGAATGAAACCTCTCTACATATGTATGAAAAAGTTAGTGAACCCTTTGGAATCCCCTGAATTTCGGCCCAAATTCCTCCTGAGAATGTGGTCTGATCTTCAACTACATGACAATAACAGATAAACACAATCAACCTGAACTCATAACAGACAAACAACTGGACTGTCAATGCTGAACACATCGTTTAAACCTTTACAGTCCAGTCAAGTCAAGTGTTCAACCAATGAGAGGAGACTGGAGGTGTGGCTTGGAGGCACTCAGACATATAAAAGGGAAGAAATGTGGGTGCTGGCAAAGCTGTCTCTGCTCGATAAAGATCTGCTCATGAACATACAGAACAAGAACATAAGAAATGTAACAGACAAGAGGAGACCATTCATCAGACCATCAAGTCTGTTGGTTTAGCTAACAGCTAAGGTGTCTCAACATCACATCAAGAAAACTCTTAAAGATTGTCAAGAGGAGATAAGGGAGATAAGAATAAAGGTAAATGCTAATAAAAGCTTTGTTTTGCTTCATTAGTTCTTTTGTTCTTTTTCAAATATTACTTGCCCTTTCATTTAATTTATGCAATTTCATGTTTTGTTTATATTTTGTTCTTTATTAATTATCCAAATATTTTTGTGTTTTGTGGGTGAGACCCTAAAAGATGGGGCCACATTAATGTCACTCCTGAAAGACCACCCCCAGCCTTTATATTGGTGGTCCTTCAGAGGTTCACTGACATTTGATAAGAGCTTTATTATAATTATCTAAACCAGTAATCCATTTTGGGCCTGTGCAGGCCGAAGCCTCCTATTGAGTTTGGAGTCAGGCTGTCTGAAGTGAAATCTCTCTATAGGTAGACAAGTGAAGGTCCTGAGCCCTCATTTACAAAGCTTGAGTACACACAAAATGAGACTGAAAATGTGTATATGCTCATTCAAATGTTGAGATTTACAAAAGAAAACTTCACAGGGGAACAAACATATATTTACAACAACTCTGACCAATGCATCTATACTAATAAAAGGCAAAGCCCTCACTGACTCACTGACTGACTGACTCATCACTAATTCTCCAAGATCCTGTGTAGGTGGAAGGCTGAAATTTGGCAGGCTCATTCGTTACAGCTCACTTACAAAAGTTAGGCAGGTTTCACTTCGAAATTCTACACGTAATGGTCATAACTGGAACCTCTTTTTTGTCCATATACTGTAATGGAGTGCAGCTCAATGGCCGTGGGAGGCGTAGTCGCGTATCGCGTCATCACACCACTTACTTAATCACGTGTACTGAAAACAAGGAACAGCCCCGAAGAGCGCTGAAGAAAACATTCATTACACAATTGAGAAGGCAGCAAAACAATAAGAAGCGAGCGAGTGACGCATACAAGCATATTTATAAGTGCAGCTACTTTGGAAACAAAGCACGGTGTAAACCGGAAGTTTAAATTAAGTTTATAGAAACGCTCCCCCTGCCATTTGCAATACCAAATTCGCGACATACAAGTTTAATGAGAAGACACGAGGTATAAACGAGACTTTGAATCACTTTGAAACAGAGTTAAAATTGGTGTAGCGAGAAACTTTTAAGTGCCGGGTCTTAGCTAACATTAAAAAAAGCCATGCACATCGCAACATCACACAAGAGAGTGGATTGCTTTTCTCCTGTACAACTATACGTTGCATTCTCAACAGTAAGCTTGCACGGCCTGGTCATATTACAACCGGAGTGCTGAACTGACAACGTGGTATACAAACAGAACTATAACAATCGTAATAAATGAACAAAAAAACAGCGGAGAACCCGTGGATTAAATAAAAAGGCTGCTTCCATTGGCGAAGCAGCAAAAAAGGAAGACCTTATATGAAGTTCGTTTATAAAACAGCGGTGAGGCTGTGTGAAGGCAACTTCACAAAAAAAAAGATCCTTAAATTGTTATTGGTATATTTTCCCTCAATTTAAAAAGGTTTTCTTTTCTTCTTAATAAAAATTTAAAAGCAGTACTTTGCCGGTGCGAAGCACGGGGATTTGAGCGACTGACACATAAAGACATATTCATAAGTGCAGGTACTTAGTAAACAAAGCACCGTGTAAACCTAAAGTTTAAATTAAGTTCATAGACCTACAAAAGGTTGCCATTGATTTGAGGCCAGATTGCTTTTCTCCTTTATAACTATACGTTGCATTCTTAACAGTAAGCTTGCACAGCTTGGTCATATTACATCCGCAGTTCTGAACTGACAACATGGAATACAAACAGAACTATAACAATCGTAAAAAAAGAAAAAAAAAAACAGCGGAGAACCCATGGATTAAATAAAAAGGCTGCTTCCTTGCAAAGCAAGGAAAAAGGAAGACCTTATATGGCGTTCGTTTATAAAACAGCGGAAAAGCTGTGTTAAGGCTGCTTCACAAAAAAACAGCAGAGCGCCTTATATGAGCAGGCAGTCAGCTAAAGAAGGGAATCAATAAATAAGAAAAAATAGCGGAGAATCCGCGGACTACATAAAGGAAATGGGTACCTGAACAGAACAGTGAGCCTCAAATAGCTACACAATAACTATAACAATCGTTATAAACGAACAATAAAAGAATACAGAACCGCTAAGCTAGGAGAAAGGACGGCCTTATATGGCGTTCGTTTATAAAACAGCGGAGAGGCTGTGTAAAGGCAGCTTAACAAACAGATCCTTAACAAATTGTTATTGATATATTATCCCTCAATTTAAAAAGGTTTTCTTTTCTTCTTAATAAAAATTTAAAAGCAGTACTGCGCCGCTACAAAGCGCGGGGATTTATATTATATATATATATATATATATATATATATAGATATAGATATAGATATATATATATAGATATATATATATATAGATAGATATATAGATATATATATATAGATATAGATATATATAGATATATATAGATATAGATATATATAGATATATATATAGATATGTGTGTGTGTGTTTATGTATGGATGTGTATATGTATATATGTATGTGTGTGTATGTATGTGTGTATATGTATGTGTATACAGTCATCCCTCACCTATTACATTCCAGAGCCCCCCGCGATAGGTGAAAATCCGCGAAGTAGCGACCTATATTTATTTTATTATTTATACATATTTTAAGGCTTTATAAACCCTTCCCACACTCTTATAAACCTTTCTCACTCTATTGTTAACCTTTCCCACACTCTTATAAACACTTCCTATGCTCTTAAACACTTTCTACATTCTTAAACACCGCAGACCAACACTGCACATTGCACGCAGCTATCAGACGTCGATGTGTCTGTACTCGCTTTGTGAAGGGGGGCAGCTGAACTCACGCTGAGCAGAAATGGACTTTGTACTGCTTCTGCCAAAATGCCTGCTTGTCGCTCTGCGCGTTCAGAAGGAGGAGGAGGAGGATTGGGGGTGTGTGAGGGCTGAACGCACGTTCGCTCAAACCCCCCCTCCCCGGAGGCGCAGTAAGCTCCTGCCACTTCACATTGTCAAGGGGGTGGGGAGCTGAATGAACGCTAAGAAGTGGACTTTGTGCTGCTTGTCGCTCTGCGTGTCAATAATTTTAAAGCCTGTACAATCAGGTTTTTAGGTGTACATCACCAATTTTCCTGCCTCACTGTCTTGTCTTGCGTGAAGTTAAAATGTTTTATAATAGTAAGATGTTACTCATATCCTTAGCCCGACATTCACATATCATATGTGTTAACAAAGTGTGTTTTATAAGTTTACATGTGTTTAAAGCATGTGGGATGGGAATTTTAAGGCTTAAACTATAAAAATGTTTATTTATATGGTCTTTCTATATCGCGGATTTTCTCCTGCTGCTGATGGGTCTGGAACATAACTTCCGCGATAAGCGGGCAATCACTTGTATTTAAAAACCCGCGAAGTCGTGAATCTGCAAAAAGTGAACTGCGAAGTAGCGAGGGATTACTGTATATATGTTGATGTGTATGTACAGTGGTGTGAAAAACT
The DNA here is from genome assembly GCF_900747795.2 of Erpetoichthys calabaricus. Lineage (NCBI taxonomy): Eukaryota > Metazoa > Chordata > Cladistia > Polypteriformes > Polypteridae > Erpetoichthys > Erpetoichthys calabaricus. The sequence continues at coordinate 1,493,941 of NW_026261574.1, read as the reverse complement.
ATTTGCCCCCTTCCTGATTTCTTATTCTTTTGCATGTTTGTCACACAAAATGTTTCTGATCATCAAACACATTTAACCATTAGTCAAATATAACACAAGTAAACACAAAATGCAGTTTGTAAATGGTGGTTATTATTATTTAGGGAGAAAAAAAAATCCAAACCTACATGGCCCTGTGTGAAAAAGTAATTGCCCCCTGAACCTAATAACTGGTTGGGCCACCCTTAGCAGCAAATAACTGCAATCAAGCGTTTGCGATAACTTGCAATGAGTCTTTTACAGCGCTCTGGAGGAATTTTGGCCCACTCATCTTTGCAAAATTGTTGTAATTCAGCTTTATTTGAGGGTTTTCTAGCATGAACCGCCTTTTTAAGCTCATGCCATAGCATCTCAATTGGATTCAGGTCAGACTTTGACTAGGCCACTCCAAAGTCTTCATTTTGTTTTTCTTCAGCCATTCAGAGGTGGATTTGCTGGTGTGTTTTGGGTCATTGTCCTGTTGCAGCACCCAAGATCGCTTCAGCTTGAGTTGACGACAGATGGCCGGACATTCTCCTTCAGGATTTTTTGGTAGACAGTAGAATTCATGGTTCCATCTATCACAGCAAGCCTTCCAGGTCCTGAAGCAGCAAAACAACCCCAGACCATCACACTACCACCACCATATTTTACTGTTGGTATGATGTTCTTTTTCTGAAATGCTGTGTTTCCTTTTACGCCAGATGTAACGGGACATTTGCCTTCCAAAAAAGTTCAACTTTTGACTCATCAGTCCACAAGGTATTTTCCCAAAAGTCTTGGCAATCATTGAGATGTTTCTTAGCAAAACTGAGACGAGCCCTAATGTTCTTTTTGCTTAACAGTGGTTTGCGTCTTGGAAATCTGCCATGCAGGCCGTTTTTTGCCCAGTCTCTTTCTTATGGTGGAGTCGTGAACACTGACCTTAATTGAGGCAAGTGAGGCCTGCAGTTCTTTAGACGTTGTCCTGGGGTCTTTGTGACCTCTCGGATGAGTCGTCTCTGCGCTCTTGGGGTAATTTTGGGTCGGCCGGCCACTCCTGGGAAGGTTCACCACTGTTCCATGTTTTTGCCATTTGTGGATAATGGCTCTCACTGTGGTTCGCTGGAGTCCCAAAGCTTTAGAAATGGCTTTATAACCTTTACCAGACTGATAGATCTCAATTACTTCTGTTCTCATTTGTTCCTGAATTTCTTTGGATCTTGGCATGATGTCTAGCTTTTGAGGTGCTTTTGGTCTACTTCTCTGTGTCAGGCAGCTCCTATTTAAGTGATTTCTTGATTGAAACAGGTGTAGCAGTAATCAGGTCTGGGGGTGGCTACGGAAATTGAACTCAGGTGTGATACACCACAGTTTAGGTTATTTTTTAACAAGGGGGCAATTACTTTTGCACACAGGGCCATGTAGGTTTGGATTTTTTTTTCTCCCTAAATAATAAAAACCATCATTTAAAAACTGCATTTTGTGTTTACTTGTGTTACATTTGACTAATGGTTAAATGTGTTTGATGATCAGAAACATTTGTGTGACAAACATGCAAAAGAATAAGAAATCAGGAAGGGGGCAAATAGTTTTTCACACCACTGTATATATATATATATATATATATATATATGTATATATTTGTATATGTAGATATGTATATATATGTTTACATAACCTCTTTAGCACACTACTTCTCCGCTGCGAAGCGCGGGTATTTTGCTAGTACATAATATTTCAGAGAAACTGGGAAATGACGCCACCCTTGATCAAGTAGTGAAATGCTGCCAAACCAGCTAAAGGACAACTCGGAAGCATAATACTTCATTTCACCAAGCTGTTCTTATAAGCTGCGCTGATGTGACAAACAAAACACCTCAAAAATGATGACTATGATGTACAGACTGTATTTTAGTTGCTTTTAAGAGCGCTAATGATACGTATTTGCACTAAATAAATTTGGTTGTGTCATCACTTTATCTCGGCTAGGTGTTGTCACTTCTCAGGGAGCTGTGTGACACCTCAACAGTATCTCGGCCAAACTTCACTCCATTATGCCTGCTGTGCTGGAAGTCATTAACTGACTGCTGATGCACTACATCCGGTGTTCGTACGGTGTGGGTGTACACACATAACATGACATGTTTCTGACAATATAAAATGGCAATCGGCAGCTGTGTCCAGCTCTCCTAACTCAATCGAAGCACTTTACTACACTCATATTATTATAAGGGCATGTAGCAAGGCTGAAGCTGCCTTTGTTAACTGTAAGCAGTGAAATGTGTGGATGAAAACCTGCACAGGTCACCCTTGCTGGGCATCCTGTTCTCCCTTTACATTAAATAAAATAAGTACAGTCAGGATGAAGAGTCAATCAATCTTCTATTACTTTCCAAGTCTTGCAAAGGTAACACTCAAATCAGCAGAGCAGTAAAATGAAAGTGTTACAAAGATGCATTTGTGCTGTGTCCTTTTGATGCACTCCAAAGTCAGATCTTTAGTTCTTACTAATAACATAAGCTCTAATACCATTGGCTACTCCTAGTTGCTAACAGGACATTGCAGGACGGAGATACCTTAAAAGTTCACTATCAACCTGGTCCATTTGGCCGGATGGCTGCTTGTCAGTTTTGTTATCCTTAAACGTTCTTGACCTTAAGTACACTGGCCTCTTCAGCTTCTGTACACTTTACCTGCACAGTCCAGTCAACCACAAGTTCCCTGTTCCATTGTTATTACAACTTGTCAGCCGCAGACAATACAAGCAGATAAATGTCAAAGCAAGCACACCTTAAAGAAAAGGACTTTTAACTTTATTTTATTTGTTGAAGCCTTACTGTTACTGCAATACTAAATAATAAAACACACTTAACTGTCTTTTTCTCACTTAGTTCAAACTTTTTTGTTGTAGTAAACACCAAATTATACCTCAGCTTTTAAGCATAAGCTCAGAAGAGTAGAGACTCCATACAAACCCAGTAAGTAATGTAGCTGTTTTGTTCTTGTCTTGTCGGCACACCTACATGACATGCCAGGTGCACAATGGACTGGTGATCCAAATCCGACTTCTGCACACTCCATGAATACACAAGTCATCCAAGATGTGGCTCACAAACGTCATGACTCCATGGCCTCGCTCCACCTGTGATTCATTTATTTTGAGGCCAAGTAGCTTTGAGAAACGTGATGGTGCTGTACGTGGTGAACTGCTTGTTGGTGAAGTAACCTGCTGACCCCTCAGTGTTTCATGTGGCCTGAACTATTCATTGTAACAGCAATCATGTCATTACATGTGCCAGGTGACAGTGACTACTCGCTCACACCTTTCCTGAACCCCAGAGCACAGAGGAGAGGCGCGGAAACTACATGTATGACCTTTCACTCTCGAATGAAGAGCAAAGCCAGATATTATTGAATGGAGGTGATGAGGTCTCAAAGCGTCAGGAGGGAGGAGGCTGATCTACCAGCTAATGAAGTTCTGCAGCATCCTGACTGCCTATGTAGGAGAAGGATTAGCAGACTCCATATGTGAACGGTTCAGGGTGGGGATTAAAAGGAGTGATCACATATGAGTATTTAAAAAGTGATTGTGATTTATAAAAAGAAAGGGAATTGTGTAGAAAAGTGTGTACGTCAGGTTTTATACATCTGATTTTTTGGATGTGCACATTTTCCTATTTATTTTGTCATGCACATATCTTCACGTTCAGTTCTGTGCAGTGCGTTAGAAATGTCACCCCTGGTCTGGTGTTTGGTCTTTTGAAGGCCTGTCACCCCATGTCACTATGTGTGTGTCCCCATTTCACAGTGGTTTGGAGGTAAAAGAGCACAGCACACTAATACTAACACCTCATTGCAGAATCATAGTTGGGGGCTTTTTTGATTCTGCAGGACCAGGACAGGATGTCATCATCAGTGTAACGCGGAGTTAAAAATTATTATGAAGAAATATGAGAGGAGAATGTCAGAATAGCAAAATCTTGATAGAAATTAGGTAATGAAACAAGACAATGAGCAGAATGAAAAGAAGAAATCTACAAGAGAAAGGCTTAAACTGAATAAAACTATTGTTCTGCACTGGCCAATCAGAACACAGAGCTTTACCTGAAGTCAGCTGATCATTCAAGGAACCCCAGAGACATTAAGGAATTGAACACTCTGGAAAGGAGGAATGAAGTAAAATTGAAGGTTGGGCAGAAACTGCAGGAAATGTGTGGTGGAGGTCATTGGAGATAAAGAAGGATCAGCAAGTTAGTAAAGACAGGGGGCCACAAACTGGACTGTTCAGATTTAAACAATGTATTCAGGAATGACGAGAAGTCTAACTGTTATTACTTAACATCAGAGTGTTTGTGCAGTTTTGGGGACTTAATTAAAGATCAGACCACACCGTTAGGAGAAATTACAGAAGAAATCCCAAAGGATTCACAAACTGTACCTTTGTTTAACACTTTAGCTAAAGACAGGTTTAGAAAGTTTACATAATTTTACAAACTATAATGGAAGAACAGAAAATTCCTAAAATCTGTAAAAAAAGTAGTGAAATTGAGTTTTACTGTTTGTTTAATATTGTTTGAAATCTTGTCCAAGTTTGTCTTTAAAAAAACACAAGACAGCACTCTCAGGCCCATAACCCTAAAATGTACACCAATTTTTATTTTTCACTTACTTGTTTTAGCTGATGATGTAGGTGGTGGTGGCTTATCTCGCTGACTTCTAGGAGATGAAACATCTTCAGTCCCCTTTGTGTCAGACTGTAGTGATTCATATTTTACATTGATAGAAGACACAAGAGATGAAGAGTGTCTGCTATAAGAAGAGACTAACCCGGTCACTGCTCCATCTTGATCTCCAGAATGAAGGTCATCTTCCTTGACGCTCTCCATACTCCTATAGTTGTGTATCTCAGTGCTGACACACTTGTCTTTATCCTCCTCTTTAATACTCACTGACCCTAGCTCATGGTCCTCTTCCTTGATTTCCAGACTCTCCTGTTTGGGGTGGACACTCTCCCACTCACAGTCCTCCTCTTTAACATTTATGGTCCTCTCCTCCATGATATTCATGTCGGCCTCAAATGTCTCCTCTGTCACATCCATTTAAGCGTTACAGTAAAAATGGCAGAGTTTTTCTTATGTCTGTAGATAAAAACAGGATTCAATTCAATTAAAACAGATCTAAAGACATTTGATTTTTATACCATCTTGTCAGTTAAATCTGATGTCAAGTCAAGTAGCTCATAGCAATTTGACAGTAACTCATCACTTTTCATATCAAATGAGGTGTAAAGTGAGTATGGGAATAAAAGGAGTGTAGCAGGTATGGCGTTTGTCCACCTCTCGAACCCTCAGGTACCACTCTTGAGACCAGGTGAAAGTATAATAACTATTTATTTTACTATACTGTGCACAAAGCACTACACACACCACACTATTCATAAATTCAATAAACTCTTTTCTAATAACCAATCCTCCTCGCCCAGACACGTCGCCACCCTACCTCCCAGCTCAGCTCAGTGTTCTGGGCTTCCCAGAGTCCTTTTATAGCTCCTGACCCGGAAGTGGTTCCAAGCACAACCCACAAGTCCATTTCCTTCCGGGTCAGGGCAAACAGTCTTCTTCATCCCGGGAGCACGTCGCTTCCTCCAGTCACGTGACTGTGACGCATTCCCGGGTTATAGGGCACGCAAGAGCCCCCTAGCCCCTATACAGCGACTCCTGGCGGCCCCCAAGGTATCCAGCAGGGCTGTGTATAGAAACTACAAAGTCCATGAGGCCCTGCTGGAACTCGGGGCACCAATATGCTGTCCGGAGGGCTCCTCCTAGCGGCCTGGGGGTGAGGGCCGGACTGGAAAGCCGGCAATCCTCCACAGGAGGGTCAAATAGTTTAGACTAAATGGAAGGGGAGTAAGGCCATGTGGATCAGAGGTGGATTCAAATTGTTCTATCATGGTGTGGATGGGAGGAGAAATGGAGTAGGAGTTATTCTGAAGGAACAGTATGTCAAGAGTGTTTTGGAGGTGAAAGGAGTGTCAGACAGAGTAATGATTATGAAGATGGAAATTTGAGGCATGATGATGAATGTTGTTAGTGCTTATGTCCCACAAGTTGGGTGTGTGATGGATGAGAAAGAAGATGATTTCTGGAGTGAGTTAGATGAGGTGATGGAATGTACCAAAGGGACAGAAAGTGGTGATTAGAGCAAATTTCAGTGGACATGTTGGTGAAGGGAACAGAGGAGACGAGGAGGTGATGGGTAGTTATGGTATCAAGGAGAGGAATGAAAGTGGTCAGAGGATAGTGGATTTTGCAAAAAGGATGGGCAGGGCTGTGGTGAATACACATTTCAAGAAGAGGGAGGAACATACAGTGACGTACAAGGTTTGACTCGCCTACCTGCGACAGCAACTGTTGGGCCTGCGCCCTTTGTCTCCCAGAGTGCCTGATCTAATCGCTGGGCTCCCAGCAGAGCTACAGAGTGGACGGTGAGGAAAAAAGAGCAGGCGTCCGACTCCATAACAAGACAAGAAGGCACAGACCGTAGCTGCCATCGGTCATCATGGGCAATGTAAAATCAAACGCTGGTCAGGAGCCCAAGGGAATACAAACTCAGCAGTCTCATGTACTTCAGTGAGACGAGGCTTAGAGCTGAAACACCGGACTCTGTTGTTGGATTTAAAATTGTGTGGGAGGACAACAGCAGGAATAAAACTGATAGGAAGAAAGAAGGCGGACTTGCCATTGTTGTGAATGAAAAATGGTGCAACACTGGACACATTACTATTAAAGCACTGGACCTGAATATAGTGCTTTTACGGGGGGGCCTTACAATCTTATTATATTCTGAGACAGTTTTCACACGGCATTGTGCTGATAGTTTATATCTCCCCTCTGCAGATGCAGCAATCACAACAGGCACAGTATTTTCTGTAATAAGCAAACTCTCTACTGACCATCCCTGTGCTTTCATCACAATTTCAGGGGTGTTTGACCCTGTTTCACTTTCCTGCACCCTCATTGATTTTTAACTAGTTTGTGGACTGTACAGCAAAGGAAAACAAGACCGTGGACTTGCTGTGCACCAATGTTAAAGAGGCATATAACTCTGGTGCATTTTTCACTGAATATGAAAAATAATGGATACAAGAGTTACTCATATACAGTTAAAAGCAATTGAAAACAGGTGTGTTTTCAGTCTTGATCTAAACATTTGAGTTGATGATGCTGACCTAATTTCAATTGGCAGAGCATTCCAAAACTTTGGAGATGGAACTACAAAGGCACAATCACCCCTAGTCTTCATCTTAAGACTTTGGCACAACCAACAATTGTCGTTGAGAGGAACGGAGGGAGCAGAATGGTGTATACGGGACCAGCAACTTGGCCAGATAGGATGGGACAGCACCATTCAGTGACATAAAAACCAAAAGTCAAATTTTACACTGAATCCTAAATTCAACTGGGAGCCAATGAATTGAGGCCAGAATTGGGGTAATGGACACAACTTTCTGAGAACCAGTAAAAAAACGATCAGCAGGATTCTGAACCATCTGCAGCTGAGAAACATGAGATTTTCTGATTCCAGAATAAATTGAATTACAATAGTTGAGACACGATATAGTAAAAGTATGGCATACCTTCTTCAGATCTGAGTGCCCCAGGAACGGCTTGACTTTAGAAAGCAGTCTAAGCTGGAAAAAGAAGCTCTTGACAACGGACGAAATCTGTTTATTAAAATAAAGAGCGGAATCAAGGATAACCCCAAGATTTTGACATGGGGTTTGATGAATGAAGAGAATGAGAAGAGGCTGGATGATGTGGAGATAGTGAATCAGGAGGCCGTTGGTTCACATGACATACCTGTGTAAGCATGGAGGCGTTTAGGAGAGATGGCAGTGGAGTTTAAAATCAATAATTTTTTTTTTTTTTTTTATTGTCATCATTCCATACAAATAGTCAATTTTTACAAAAAATAGGACTGAAAACAAATCAACCCCCAAGCAGTGGAGTTTTTAACCAAATTGTTTAATGGATTCTTGTGAGAGGATGCCTTAGGAGTGGAGAACAAATGTACTGGTGCTGAAATTAAGAATAAGGGGGATATGCAGGAAAGCAGTAACTACAGGGGGATAAAATTGATGAGTCACAGCATGAAGTTATGGGAAAGAGTAGTGGAAACTCGGTTAAGAACTAAGGTGACGATTAGTGAGCAGCAGAATGGTTTCATGCCAAGAAAGAGCACCACAGATGCGATGTTTGCTCTAAGGATGTTGATAGAGAAGTATAGAGAAGGCCAGAAGGAGTTGCATTGTGTCTTTGTGGACCTGAAGAAAGCATATGACAGGGTGCCTCGAGAGGAGCTGTGGTATTGTACGAGGAAGTCGGGAGTGGCAGAGAAGTATGTAAGACTTTTACAGGATATGTACGAGGGAAGTGTGACAGTGGTGAGGTCTGCAGTAAGAGTGACGGATGCATTCAAGGTGGAGGTGGGATTACATCAGGGATCAGCTCTGAGCCATTTCTTATTTGCAATGGTGATGGACAGGTTGACAAACGATATTAGACAGGAGTCCCCATGGACTATGATGTTTGCTTATGACATTGTGATCTGTAGCGATAGTAGGGAGCAGGTTGAGGAGACCCTGGAGAGGTGGAGATATGCTCTAGAGAGGAGAGGAATGAAGGTCAGTAGGAACAAGACAGAATACATGTGTGTAAATGAGAGGGAGGTCAGTGGAATGGTGAGGATGGAAGGAGTAGAGTTGGCGAAGGTGGATGAGTTTAAATACTTGGGATCAACAGTACAGAGTAATGGGGATTGTGGAAGAGAAGTGAAAAAGAAAGTGCAGGCAAGGTGGAATGGGTGAAGAAGAGTGTCAGGAGTGATTTGTGACAGACGGGTAACAGTAAGATTGAAAGGGAAGGTCTACAGGATGGTAGTGAGACCAGCTATGTTATATGGGTTGGAGACGGTGGCACTGACCAGAAAGCAGGAGACAGAGCTGCAGGTGGCACAGTTGAAGATGCTAAGATTTGCACTGGGTATGACGAGGATGGATAGGATTAGAAATGAGTACATTAGAGGGTCAGCTCAGGTTGGACGGTTGGGAGAAAACTGAAGGTAATAACCTTGTGAAGGATCATTTCTTTCTGTTAAACATTTCTCCCTAAACTCAGACAGAAAGTGCAGAGCCGCATCTCACTGTAGCAGACACAAACTGCGTGGCCGGTAAGGCAGTGTAGACGAACTAATAGCAAATGAATGCCACCGAGCAGGCAACAAAATCTTTATGACAAGATAAAGAAGGCAGTTATCTGAACCACTGGAACTGAAATATCAAAATTCATAAGTCATGCACCTTTATCTATAGGAGAGAAAAAGTTCAACTATGCTAATGTGGTTTTATGTCTATTATTATTCATCATCTATTATCGTCTATATTTGCATGTATCCATCTTTGATTATCCTTATGCTATAAGCAAAGGATATTATTTTGTTTATTGCAGTGTGTTTGTGTTATGAGTAAATAGTCGATTACTGCGGCAACAACAACAGAGACAGTGAGGTTGTTTAATGTAGAATTTCACCGATTTATGGGCATCATTCATGACTTGTACAGATCTTGCCAGCTGGAAAGTGAAACAGAGAGGCCTCATTGAACTTAAATTAATTAGTTGTCCCTTTGTGGCCGTGTTGTTAATTGTTTAAATTAATTACCAGCATTACCTAAAACTGATAATTAACTGAGTGGTCAATTAACATTTCCTACAGCAGACAACATCAAAAGGCGCTTTACACAAATTACAAAACAACAAGAAGAACTGAACTGCTCAGTGCCACAGAGTCAACACAACAAATAAAGAAAATACAACTGTAGGTGAGCAACAACGTGTGGCTATGGCAGGAACTTACGCATGTCCAGTCCTTGGCAATTCACAATAATCCACTCCGTTGTTTAATAAAAACAAATGTTTATTTTCCAGAGTCAAAATGAAACTCAACACAGACAAGGTAAGAAAACCGAGTGTTTCCACGGCCTTATTAATCCACACAATAACTTCCTATTTCCCAAAATTCCCACTACACAGCACCCCTTCTTAAAGTAACAATACCCCATTAGAACTGAATAATTATCTAGCCCTATTCTTAATATATAAACTAATCTTGAGCTACAGAATAAATGTAACATATTTTCAAATTAACTGAACATAAAAACGTGAAAACAGAACTTGGCTCATATAACGTATATGACAGAGACATTAGGTGTCAACAGAGGGTTAACAAAATAAACTGAACAAAGGGGGCTTGATGACGGGGTACAGCAGCTAAATGGCACAAGTCTTAATGAACGTTTACAGGTTTCACGTTAAAATCTAAAACAGAATTGTATTGCCATTTTCAACAACTGGAAGCAACAAGTTTCACATTTATCAACTTCATCTTGTGGAAGTAAATGTTTCACACAGACATACATCATCATAAACAGTTTACTAATTGTCATAGTAATAAACTCCTATTAAATAGCAGCACCTCTCAATATTGTGATGTTGCCATGGCGGAGGTCTCGTGTGCCTCAGTCTTCATTTTCTGGGGATGTGAGATCCTGAAGGACCAGTTTGCTAAGGGTAATCATCAGTGGAGCAGCCAGACAAAGAACATCTCATTATTAACCCTTGTATTAAATATGTCAAAAAAAGGGATGCCAGGCCTAACAGTGGTGTTCACCGAAGAGTGGTACACAGGGCTGACCCACACAGCCTGGTTGGGCTCTGCATGATAAAGTCACATGTAGCATTCACCAAATTGGACTGAGCTTCCACCTCACAACCATAGTCCAGTACAAAACAAATACAAACAGAAGTTATTGGGATTTGTGACGAAAACCAGAGTACCTGTACAAGTCAGGAGCCAGCTATAGACCACCGTAGGGTACACTCACATTCAAGTCCACAACCACACCAAGACAAGTTAGATTTGCCAGGCCACTAAACCTGAGCATCTTTAGAGAAGTGGAGAAAATAAGAATAAAAGAGCAGACATGGAAACTGCATAGAGACTTAAAAAACAGGCTGAGACTCAAATTCAGTCAGCTAGAACTGTGAGGCAACACAAACCACAAACCTCTATTAGCTTATCTAATACTCACTAACAGGCATTACTGGTTTGGCTTTCATATACCAGTAATTGTCCACTTAAGCAATGCATGGATTTTAAAAATCAACATCCACTGGTACCACGAATGGCCACGTGTAACAGCAGCACCCATGTTTGCTTACCTTTGTATTTATTTTTTTTTCTGGAGAACTTGGATAACCAAAGTGGTGAGGAAGGTTTGACTCACCTACCTGTAACAGCAACTGCTGGACCTGCACCCTTTGTCTCCCAGAGTGCCTGATCTAATTGCTGGGCTGCCAGTAGAGCTACAGAGTGGACGATGAGTAAAAGAGAGCAGGTGTCCGACTCCACAACAAGAGAAGAAGCACAGACCATAGCTGCTTTCTGTCATCATGAGCAATGTAAGGTCACTGGTGAATAAAATGGATGAGCTCTCAACGCTGGTCAGGAGCCCAAGGGAATACAAACTCAGCAGCCTCATGTGCTTCAGTGAGACGAGGCTTAGAGCTGAAACAGCTGACTCTGTGGGTGCATTGGATGGATTTAAAATCGTTTGGGTGGACAGAAGCAGAAGTGAAAGCGGTAGGAAGAAAGAAGGTGGACTTGCCATTGTTGTGAATGAAAAAATGGCACAACACCAGAAACATAACTATTAAAGAACCGGACATGAATGTAGTGCCGCTGGGGAGGGCCTTACAATCATATTATATGCTGAGAGTTTTCACATGCCATTGTGCCGACAGTTTATATCTCCCCTCGGCAGATGTGGCAATCACAACAGACACAGTATATTCTGTAATAAGCAAACTCTCTAATGACCATCCCCCCTGTGCATTCATCAAAGTTTTTGGGGTGTTTGACCCTGTTTCACTTTCCTCCACCCTCACTGATTTTTTAGCATTTTGTGGACCATAGAACAAATGAAAACAAGACCCTGGACTTGCTGTGCACCAATGTTAAAGAGGCATATAACTCTGGTGCTTTGCCACCTTTATGCCAATCAGACTGTAACTTGTTACAGCTCATACCCACATATAAACTCATTGTCCTGCAGCTGCCAATCACCACCAGGACCATTCAGGAATGGACAACGGCCGAGGAGGCACTGAAGAATGCCTTTGAGAACACTGAGTGGGATATGCTTTGTGAGTCACACAGCCAGGACACGGAGGGTCTCAGCCACTGTATCACAGATCACATCAAGCTTTGTGTGGATAGCACAGTCCTCACAAAGGCAGTGTGCTGTTTGTCCAACAACAAACGATGGATCACAAAAAAATTGAAAGCCTAATGAATATGAAGAAGAGAACCTGCATGTCTGGAGATAAGGATGAAATCAAGTGGGTGCAGTCAGAGCTGAAGAGCCAGGTCCGTGAGTGGAAAGCCCACTACAGAGACAAACATGACCACAAGTTACAACAAAACAACATGAAGGAAGTTTGGAATGGGGTGAGGATCATCACTGGCAGCTGTAAAACATGCAGAGGAGAGTAACAAGCACAGAGCTAATGAACTGAAGCAGATCTTCAACAGGTTTGACTCATTCTTGTCAGTCCAGTCCTCTGCGTGCTCTGCAACTCATCAGTAAGACAAAGGAGCTGCTGGTGGACTTTAGGCACGTCAAAGAGCTACAAGTACCTGGGAGTTCACATGAACTACAAACTGGCCTGGTCTGACAACACAGTGGCGCAGGTCAAAAAGGGCCACAGCATCCTAAAGAGACTCCGGTCTTTTGATGTATGAAGTAAGTTGCTTGTCGGTGCTTTACAGTAAAAATGGGACTCGACCGAGTGAAGTGAATCAAAGACAAACAGCAATGAACAGCAACAGCACGTGGGAAGCCACAGGGGGGATTCACTCGAGTAAAGATCGCTGCTGGGCTGAAGAACGCGCCGCGCGCCCGTCACTCAAGTCGCGTGCAGTATGTCTAAATGAAGCGAATTAAAACTCACACATATCTAAAGTGCGCCTTCAAAACCCGGAAAACGTTCAAACCTCGTTGAAACTCCTTCCTTACCCCAACCGGTCTTCCTCTCGTGCAGCTACTACAATGCGGGGAGGCAGCGTGGCTTCAGTAGCCGTCGCCCTGGATGACGTCAGCCGCACGCGACCATAGCTACACGTGACAGTTTGCCAAACAGCTGAAGGCGAAATTAAAACGTCGATTTGTAGAGGAGGTCAGACTAGGATTACTATGCATGTTCACAATCTTTGATTGTGAGTACTTAGGGATGGGCGGAGGGTCAAAAGCCTTATGATTTATGCGTATGCGTGGAGCTTTCAGCTGTATCAGGGCGCGCAGGACTCTGATCGCGTGTTAACAGTATGGAAACATAAATAAATTATTATAAAAGTCACAGCGAATCCCCCGAGTCACGTTAATGCGGTGATAATTGGCGACGGTCGTCTAGTCATTATATGAAAATAATGTTAAAGCGAAACTTATAAAGCTGCTCAGATGACTTTTTAAACTATTATAGCAAACGACATTTGCAAAACTAAATATTTCGAGAAAATGAATTTATGCATAAAAGCGTGCCTGACGTCACACACGACTTGACTTACTGCACTGCGCTCTCGTGTCTTTCTGTCGGATATTCTTGTCAACATTCTAACCACGCCCACTTCGTGACGCGCCTTGTTATGAATTGTGCGGCGTCTCCTCACTGAACGAAACAAGTTTGAAGTACAAAGCATCGAGAAGAGGCGCTCAGACACTTTGTGCTAAAAGATTCATCTTTAATAAAACAACTGCTTTTTCTCTGATTGTCATTAATTTCCATATTAAGTAAATCCAAATTCAAGAAATATATATACAAAACAAAAATAATAATAAGAATTTCTCATAAAATGCATGGAGGAACCATATTTTCACAAAGGAAATATATTTATTTATTGTACATCTATGAAAAATACATGAACTGTAGCCCCACGCTTAAAAATAAAGGTGCCAAAGTGATTCTTCCGAATGATGCTGTAAAAAGTGTCATTGTTAGTTTCCAAATCTGTATGAAGGTTCCGGAAAGAACTTTTGATTTAGATCTATCTATCTATCTATCTATCTATCTATCTATCTATCTATCTATCTATCTTATAGTGCCTTTCCACTCTATATATCTGTCTCACTATTATGTATATATTTTGTATACTGTATATATTCATTTATGTGATATAATGTATCACATTATGAATATATGAAGTAGATATGTGGAACCCCAATGGCTTCCTGATTTTAAAAGGTCTCTCCCTTCATCCAGTAACCACAGACTAATTTCAGGTTTTCCTGACCTCTCAGTGCCCTGCTAGGTAGTCTGATATTCTGTTTTGGCCTCACGGAGGTCTTTTTAAAGCCTAAAGAGCCCACTTGATATGTAAATGAATGAAATGGTTCATGTTCAAGCAGTGGTCTATGAGGAACCACACATCCCGGTAAAGTGCCATTATTATTATTTTAAGAGTGCCCAGTCCTATTAGTAAGTCTTTTATAAGATATTTCACTCTCCTTTGTACACAAGGTGTAATGCTGGGGAGGTCCGAAAATTTAAAGTCCACCTTATGAGAAGGATTTAGGAAGCTATCGACTTCCCGACGGTGTTCAGGTTATATAGCGCCTTGATGTGTGGAGTTCAAGTCACAGGAGGTTCTGCTCAAGCTTTATAACACACTGGTGAGACCTCATCTGGAGTCCTGTGCACAACACGGTTATTTAATTACAAATTCAGTTGGGTCAGATTTTCGAACCAAGAAATTTAGCTGGGCCAGACATTTTCAGTGGCCAGTAAACAACAGACACATTTTAAACCAACACAAATGAATGTGCTGACAAACAAGTCATGTTTATTCATTGTTACTCTTTTAAATTTGGTCACATCTGGCACAGGCACATCAAAAAGAGCATTAAAAACAATTTAAAAGCTACAACTGAACAGAATCTGAAGTATTAGCAATGCTGTTTGTTTTTTTTTTCAACTCCTGAAATTAAAACATATAAACATTTTGCTCACATCTGACCCAGATGTATTTCAAAGTTCATAAAATCAAAAAAAAGTCCACAGTATTAGCAATAACATTTGTTTCCCTTTTGAAATAAAATAAATATTTTGGTCATATATGACCCAGGCACATCACAAAAGTGTATTTAACAGATTAGCCAAGCACTATCGCTGCTCTCAAAGCTCTCAGTGCTGTGGCAGGCGGCTGGCATCCATGCCACACTGTATTCAGGGGGAGCAGCCCTGGACACTGCAATACCTCCCCCTGGACGCTAGATGGCCGCCACCCTGTGGTGGTGCGGTGCCTCGTGTTCCCGCAGGGCTCCCTGGGAATTGGAGTTGGGTGCAGCCCTGTTGGGTCCCGCAGGCACTGCTGTAATTGGGACTCCTGATCCCATGTGGGCAGCATATACATCACACCCGAAAATGTAGCCGGAACTCGGTGATCAAGCACCTGGAGCACTTCAGGGTGAACTATAAAAGGAGCCAGCGACCACCACTCAGCGGCCAGAGTCGGGTGGAGGAGGACAAGGTTTCTTGGAAGGAGTGGTGGTACCAAGGAGGAAGAGAAAGTGTGGTGCATGAGTGGTGTGCTTGTGCTTAGGACTTTGTATTGCCTGTGGGTCACGGGGAAGACTTGCGCCCACAAGGGAAGAAAATGAAGAGTATTTGGTTTATTTTACACTTGCCTCCCGTGTCCAATCTGTTTCGGGTTGGGCACTATATAGCATCTTCTTACAGCCATGACAAGTAATAACAGCGACTAACACACGTGAATACAATGGCTACTGCACTCTGAGGGGACACACAGGAGGTTTGTTTAAATCACCACCTGAGTGACTAGAATCCCCCTGTGCCCACCCGCCTACCACTACTGTTCATTGGTATCTGCGGTTCACTTCACGTGGCTGAGTCCCAAATTTTAGTTTGTAGCACCCAGTCACACCACCGGCTCCTATTCATTCCTGTCCTTGTATTCCTTTAATCGTTTCCTTCTTGAATTGCCGAACTTGAGTAGACGGCCATTCCACACGTACGGCTCTTTGATTTCTGCCTTTGTTTCTCCTTTGTCACTCTGTGGCGTCCAGTTCAAAGACAGTCACGTGGGTGGCGACCGGTTTATTAACATAAAGGTGGCGGTATGCATACATTGCATTCAGATCAAGTCTGAAGAACTGTGAAGGTACACAGAAGCTTTGAGTCCTAGCACTACATGTTTGTTTATTTGTTGAAAACACATAACGTTTTAAAATTTGAAATTGACAAATTGTCAAGTATAATTATAATAATAATTCTTTACATTTACATAGTGCTTTACTTACAACTCTCACTGCTTTACAAACTTTACATAAGGAAGTCCCAGGACACGAACCCATGATCTCCTTAATGGCGTCAGCGGCGCTACCACTGTGCCACTTGCACTGGTGACCTGTACTACATCATTTTGTGCTTGATAGTTTAAAATTACAAATACAGAATTTCTAAAATCAAAGAATATCAACCTTAAGTTGGACAGGTGGTCACAGTATCATAGACTACTAACCCCACCTCGAGTTACACAAAAACACACTGCATTGTGGGTTGAATGTTGCTGGACTACACAGACTGTTGTATTCATGTTCTGTACTATTGTAGGAATTCATGGAGGAATTTCTGAACGCTTACAAAATGTGTCTTTATCAGTTTTTCTCTATGTTTCTGGTTGGATAAAACTGGCTGGGCAATCAGAGGTTGCTTCTGGACTGCAGGTGGCCAGTGGACCACCATTTTAATAGGCTGGGAGTGCAGTTTTGTTCTCCAGGCTACAAAAAGGACATAGCAGCGCTAGAAAAGGTCCAGAGAAGAGCAACTCAGCTGATTCAGGGCTACAGGGAATGAGTTATGAGGAAAGATTACAAGAGCTGAGCCATCACAGGAGATGAAGAGGAGACCTGACTGAAGTGTTTAAAATTATGAAGGGAATTAGTCCAGTGGATCAAGACGGTGACTTTAAAATGAGTTCATCAAGAACATGGGGACACACTTGGAAACTTGTTAAAGGTCAATGTCGCACAAACATTAGGAAGTTTTTCTACACATTGAGAAGCACAGAGACATGGAATAAGTGACCAAGTAGTGTGGTTGACAGGAGGACCTTAGGAACCTTCAGAACTCGACTTGATGTTATTTAAGAAGAATTCAGCAGATGGGACTGACAAGCTTTGTTAAGCTGAATGGCCTGTTCTCGTCTGGATTGTTCTGATGTTCCTGTGCTGTGTGACGTCCTGCCAAAGCTGCAGCAGGTTGTCTATGTGGACTCTTTAACTGTATGGAGTGGCATAAATGTTTGAGTAGCCGGTTGTTGACAATCACATTCCCTCATTTCATTTTCTTTTCCATTAGTGCTCGACATGAGTGGTTCATCATTACTATGAAGTTCTCATGAGCCAGACGTGGAAACTGAATCTGTTTATAGCAAGACACGTGTTCACGACGTTCATGGCACATATTCACCTTTTCAGATCTTCTTCTGTAGCTATTCTCATTTTTATATATGGTCACTATTTCTGACTAGACTTCTCCATTGGAGGTTTTGCTGTGATTTTGTATGACCAGTGCTTTATTGTAACATGCTATCTGTCGAGCCGTGCTGTTTAGGATTACTGCACATGCTCACAGCACAGTTACTCCATGTTTGATAACATGTCGATAGAATCACGCTGCCTGAGTTTATAACAGTGATGTGCGACATATGTCTGGAGTTTTTGTTCATTTTATGAAGTGCTTGATGGAGTCTTTGAACCGTTTGCCTGGTGTTTGTGACCTGACATCCAGATATTCAGTGGTTTCCCAATTCGCAACATGTTTTTAAATCTGTGATTACTTGCTGTTATTCATATGATCCTTCAAATAATTGATTTACTACATGCATGCACCTTTATGCTTTCAAGCTGTGTTTTTTGAGGGTTTTCAAAATTGTTACAAATACAGCTATGAGGCGTGTACAAAAAAATAAAATAATAATCATAATACAAGTATCTTCATTGCACACAGTTAGTTTCTTCCTTATTTTGTGGGGATTTCTTTCAGCTGTTAAAGTTGCTGACACTGTGTGAGGTAGGAGACCACAGGTCTGTCAGTTTGTGTTACAGTAGTACAGTTTGATAAAGCAGGATAAATCGATAAAACACCGAATGTCTTTCTTGATGCCAGCACTTCTTATCCTAATCTTACATTCAACTTTTTCAACAGACACTTAGTGCGGACCTCCAGAGCTCCACTCCATTGAGGAGGGTGTTGCTTTATATTATACATCAGTGATGACACCCGGTTACATTATGGTGAAGGTCAGGGTTAAGGGAGGATTTATCTGACTCAAGTCCAGTAAACCAGGTGACAAAACATTGCGATCCATTTGGCTGTCCAGTGACCTACTCAATCGCAGACCCCTTCAGCTGGACCCATTGTCACTACCTCATTTGTGCTGCCCGCCAGATCTGCACACATGCGTATTGAAAGTCTGCTTCATTACACAGTTTACGGTGCTGACCAATCTGTTTTACACAAGCGTTAATAATTTATGGAGTGTGTGATATCATATCTGAGTTGATGTGACGCACTGCACATGTGCTTAATGAAGAAAATAAAATAAACTCCAATTTACAGCACGGCCCGATCTGAACTGAGCGTACTGATCCACCACTGACAGGGCTGTATTGTCAGTTTAGTTCCACATTAGTTGACCATAATGAGAATATTATGGAAATACTTTGTTGTTCTGCTGAGATTCATCATAGGCTGTGTCTTCAGGGCTTTATTAAGCAGGTTACTTTCCTAATTGTTATTACACAACAAAGCAAATTTACACATAAAAAAGGATTAAAAAATACTAAAGAGATGTTGTTTGAGTCCTGCGGTGGGTTGGCACCCTGCCCAGGATTGGTTCCCTGCCTTGTGCCCTGTGTTGGCTGGGATTGGCTCCAGCAGACCCCTGTGACCCTGTGTTCGGATTCAGCGGGTTGGAAAATGGATGGATGGATGGATGTTGTTTGATTCAAAAACTTAAAAGATTTTGGTGGCCCCATAAATATCTAATTCAAAATATACACAATAATAAACTGTAAAATAAAATGTTATTTTTCAAAATGAAAGAAAACTTACAGTAAAAAGTATTATTGTTTTGTATCCTTCCACTTTATGTACAGTATATATGAAAAGTGTTCTCTTACTTTTTTCTGATTACAGTCTTTGATCAGATCCTCACTTTAAGGTGCTGATCACTCATTCAGATTGAGATGGCAGGGAGGCAACTGAAGATCTCGGCTGAAAGCAGTGGACTGTAAGAGAGAAATGAGAGGAGATCTGTGAGTCACCACCACTGAGGTGGTAGGAGAGGCCATGAGATGAAATAACATTGACAAAGGAACAAATGTACAAGGAAAAGAAAAGTGAACCCACACCAGTTCTTGAAGCACATCTGTAGAAATGTTCTGTCAAGAAGACAAAGAGTTGGACCAGGAGACACAAAAGGATGGTATGAGAGGGAGGACTTGAACCTGTTCAAAGCAGAGCCACTTATTCCAATTTAATTAGGAGAAGAGATAAGCAGGGAGTGGTGAACCATAACAAACGCTGATGAACGGGCAAGGAGGATGAGGACAGAGGAGGGAGAAGGAGCTCGAGCAGATCTAAGAGCATTTGTGACTGAACGCAGTGGAGTCTCAGTAGAGGGACCCTTGGAGAATCCACACTGAAGTAGATCTAGTTGATTATAGTCAGAGACAAATGAAGAGAGGTGTTTATGAACTATGAGTTCTAGGGTTTTGGACAGAAATGGCAGAATGGACACAGGATGGTAATTCTCAAGGGCAGATGGGATGAGAGAGGGTTTTTGAGCATATGGGTTCAACAAGACATCTTGAAATTAGTAGAGAAGATACTGGGGGTCAGTGAGGCATTAAAAAGAGAAAAGATATAGGGGATTAAGGAAGGAGAGATGGACTGTAGAAAGGTGTGAAGGAATGGGGTCCAGATCACAGGGGTCTAAAATGTCATTTACAGTAGTGAAGGATGAAAGAGGAGAACGACACAGAGGAGACTCAGAAGATGTCTTTGGGTCTTTTGGTGATTTTGAAAGAGAAGAAAGAAGCAAAATCATCAGGAGAGAATGACAAATGTCTTGGAGCAGCACGAGGAGTTAAGAGAGACTTAAAAGTAGAGAAGAGGTGGTGAGCATTTCTTTCAGAGTACGCAATTAATAAGAATGTCTTTGCAGATATATATATATATATATATATATATATATATATAATATATATATATATATATATATATATATATATGAATGGAAGAGAAGGTCTGTGATACAAAGAATGTGTTGCTATATATTGCCTTTGATTCTTGTAAGTTTAAGCATTATCCTCTGATGAAGACCCCTGACAGGGGTTGAAAGCTCAGGAATTAAACTATTTTATGATACGTGATTCGTTTTTTCTCCCTTTGTGGATCTCCAACTGCAAATATATATATATATATATATATACTAGCTGTACCCGGCCACGCGTTGCTGTAGCTCAGTCTGATTTAATGGAAAAGAAAGAAAAGAGAAAGCGCACATTTCTAATATGTTTAATTTCACAATGCTTGTGGGTATACAATATTTTTTGTTGTTCCATTGTCTGTGCAGATATAGAGATTGTCTGGTTTGCCGACTCTAGAACACGCAACATATAATTGTCCAAGTGAGAAGCAATCCGTGTCCAGTTCTAAACCGCACAATTCCAAAGATTGGCCCTGAGCTTTGTTGATGGTGATTGCAAACGCCGAACGTCGAATTGGGAATTGCAATCTCTTAAATTGAAATGGCATATCCGTTAGAATCATAGGAATATTGTTGCTTCTACGACGTTGCTCATTAATTTTTTTTACTGCAAGCCGCGTGCCGTTGCAAAGCTTTGGCTGGTTGATATTTCGCAACATGATAACTGGCACGCCGATTTTCAATTGCAGTACGTGCGGTGGTATCCCTGGCAGATCGAGTGAATTCAAAAATTTTGTTGGATAATTAACCGCTTCATCTGCTTCCACAACAGTGTCGACGGACTTGTATGTGACTGCCTCGCTTTGTTAGACTGAATAATATTGTTAAGTTCGTAGACGTCTTTGTTCTTGGCCTCAATAATAGCTCATTCACTCAGCCAATCGTGATTCTTATAATTGGTTTGAATATTGGGAAATACTTTTTCAACCAATTCTTCCTTTGACGTCACTAAATTGCAGAAGTTATGAGGCAATGAAATTCGTCCTGAGGTCAGATCAACCGGCACCTTTCCGTTCCCAATTTCCAGCAATTGATGTGAGTATATCTCAGCTGATCGATCGTTTTGCATCTGGACTCGCATATTTGTAGTTAATTTTAACGTCTTTACGTGTCGCCACAAAGTAGAGTATTTCAGGCAAGCATTTATTTCGTCTGCAGGTGTCGATCGAGGAATTACAGGTAATGTTTGCCTGAAATCTCCTGTAAGCAATATTAATGCGTTCTTAAATGGTCTGATGTTTGCACGCAAATCTTCCAATGATCGATCAAGAGCCTCGAGCGATTTTTTTGTGCGCCATTGTGCATTCATCCCAAACAATAAGTTTGCATTTTTGCAATACTTTTCCCATGCCGGACGCTTTGAAAATGTTACACGTGGGACTTTCAATGAATTGCATGTTCAATGGCAACTTCAATGCGGAATGAGCAGTTCTTCCACCTGGTAGCAATGTCGCAGCTATTCCGGACGACGCAAGAGCTAAGGCTATGTTATTTTGGGATCGAATCGATGTTGCTTTTATGACCAATAGATGACGCTGTTTTTCAAAAAAAAGCATGTTTTTACCTGTCACAGGTGTGACGTCTATATAATATAGGTATATAAAAACACGCGCGTATTCGAAAGCAACGGTGTGTCAAAATTTCAAAGCAATCGTTGAAGAACTTTCGGAGATTTAAGACTTTGAACAAACGAACATTTACATTTTTATTTATATAGATATACATCATTGATCATTGCTGCATTGAAAAACAAAAAAGACACGAAGAACTTTACTAGATTTTACAAGAACTATTTAGCCTACAGGAAATTTTACTGTAATTAAAAAAAAAAACTCAGTTCATGATCACTAAAGCAAACGGCTCAGTGGCAGCTCCAGACAAACGCTGCTTCTCCGATGACATTATTGGTTTAATAGGCTCCTATAAGGCAGCAGGACACTGAGCCACCCAGCCTCTCTCCTGCTACAGCGTATTCTCGCTCAACTGGCACGTGACCTGAAATCGGAGACAGGCTGACGTCATCCAATGCGACGGCTCCTGAAGACACACTGCCACCGTCTCAAGGCTGTTGTTGATTGAGGCAGAAGTGTGACCGAGTTCTGAAAGAATCTCATCGACAAGAGGCAGACAGTAAGTAATTTGGAGATGAGCTTTATGGACGTGTGAGTTTTCATTCGCTCCATTAGAATCACCGCGCGCGGCGAGTTCATGTTCGTTAGCCCCCCGCCGAACTTTGCTCGAGTGAATCCTCCTGTGGCCACCCGCGTGCCATTGCTGTTCATTCGTATCAGCAGTTCACTCACGTGGCTGAATCCCAAATTTTAATTTGTAGCACCCAGTCACCCAGAATCGCCGGCATCGAGCAGACGGCCATTCCACACGTAAGACGCTTTGATTACTCCCTTTGTTTCTCTTGTCAATCCGCGGCGCTCAGTTGTGACAGTTGCGGGTTGGTGACCGGCCAGACATTGAAAGAGCGGTGAGGAGTCCCTCGGGCAACTTTGTGTTACTGCCTTACAGTTGTGTCAGAATGAATTTGAATCTCAGCCTGTTTTTACATCTCTATGCAGTTTCCATGTATGCTCTTTTATTCTTATTTTCTCCACTTCTCTAAAGATGTTCAGGTTTAGTGGCCTGGCAAATCTAACTTGTCTTGGTGTGGTTGTGGACTTGAATGTGAGTGTACCCTATGATGGTCTATAGCTGGCTCCTGCCCTGTACAGGTACTCTGGTTTTCTTCCTATACCCCGATAACTTTTTTGTTTTGCACTGGACCACGGTGGTGAGTGGGCTGTGTGGGTCACCTCTTTGTGCCACTCTTAGGTGAACTGTCAGGACTGGCATCTCTCTTCTGCAAAAGACCCACTTTCATTTAATTAGAGTATTCATGAAGGTCAATAATTAGACCCTTTTACTCTGGTCCCCCCTTTTTAGGGTTACCCATAGCAAACTGGTCCTTCAGAAGCACAAATGGAGCGTTAAGAAAGACTGAGGCACACAAGGCCTCCACCATACCAATCTCACAATACTAGGGAGGTGTTGCTGTTTAATAGGAGTTTATTAATCTGTTAATTACTAAAATATTTGTGATGTGTGCAGAGTGTACTTAAACAAGATGAAGCTGATAAACTTGAAACTTGTTTCAAAGTTGTTGATAATGACAAAGTTGTTTTGAAGAATATTTTTGTCCTGGAGCATGTCAGATTTGCCAACCACAGTCACTGATCTCATCACCTAACCATGTTAATTTAAACGACCATTCAGCAGAGTTGTGCTCGGCCCTGTTTCTAACAGCCAATAGCATGCTGCTGATGACGTCTGTGGTGTACAAAGGGTTAACAGCTGTAGCTCTTCAGCAGCAATCTTCACCATTTATTTTATTTTTTCCCCTTTTGTTTTGCTATCTGAAACATGAAACGACAGAAAGAGGAGCATCTCTTATTTCTGTTAGGTTCAAAACTTGCAGTTTCTTTTTCCTCTTCACTTAACTCTATGCCTTCTACGTCAGGGAAACATTCACTGGTTGTCTGCTCTCCTGCACACACAGTCTGCCCCTAAGACTAAAAACAAAATCAAACCTGTTTAAATTTATTTTAGCGAGTCGCAGACTAGTTGAAATCAGACATTGGGTGTCTCACGTTAGGCGGCCATCTTTACAGGGACACACTGCCAACTGCTGCCATCTCACTAAGATTATGTAAATGAAGGCTGTGATTTAAATAATGGTTTGGGATTTTGTAAGCTTGGGGCAGTTTCACATTAGACAAGTTCACAAGTGATTTTAAGTTTCTCTTCATATGCCCCTTGTTTATTAACATAATCCTGAGGCCTAACTTGTATAAACCTTCCTTAACATTAACTATTAACAAAATTCCGGGACCCTAACACTATTGAATGTTCAATCAAAGTAGTGAATACTGTTGACACACAACTGTGCAAGATGGCCTCCTTCTTCTTCTAACCAGATAAGAGCTGGAGGGCCGCAGTGGCTACAGGTTTTCATTCTAACCCTTTTCCTAATCAGTGAGTAGTTTTCACTGCTAATTAACTCCTTTTCCCTTCATTTCAATAGCCCTGTTTTTAAGGATTCAGTCCTCTGAATTGATTTGTTTCATTAAATGGCAGCCAAACAGAAATGAGACATGAAACGAGCCAACAGATGACCAGCTAAACTGGGATTTCAAACTCTAACCAGTCTCTTAATGAGAAGCTGATTCTTGCTGTTAATTAAGCCCGTTATTTAATTCAATGGCTTGTTGCTGCTCTCATTCTGCCACAGCAGACATTTCCAAATCTGTTGATTTTTCTGTCATATGGTGGCTTGTTTGATGTCTCATTATTGTTTGGCTACTAATTAAGGAAAAAGAGATAATTAAGGGGCCTGAGCCAAGTTAATTAAAACTAAAGCAGAAGAAGTTAATTAGCAGTAAAAACGGCTCACTAATGAAGAAGATGGTTATAATGAAAACATGCAGCCACTGTGGCCCTCGAGGACCGGATTTCGACACCTGTGGTGTAGATAAAGAAGAGGAGATAGTTAGCAGCAGCACTCCCTCTCATCCTGGGCTGGTATTTCTCACCTGAACAAATCTCTGCAGGTGATCTCTAGTCACACATGTGACGACAGGTCATTTTCTAATCCTGGATTTATACACAAGCACTAACAATAACAAGGTGTCATTACTTTTGTAAGAAACATCTAAAGCAGTTAAATAAATGCGGCTTAACAGGAGTTCTGAAATAAAGGATAAATGTTGAACTGACAAGTTTGATTTCACACTGGAAACTTCAAAGCTGGTAAAAAGAAGGGGCAGATTTAGAAAATTAAAGCATGACTGTTTTCTTTTAGAAGCATCAATCCATCCATTATCCAACCCGCTATATCCTAACTACAGCGTCACAGGGGTCTGCTGGAGCCAATCCCAGCCAACACAGGGTGCAAGACAGGAAACAAACCCCGGGCAGGGCGCCAGCGCACCGCAGGGCACAGAAGCTTTTAGAAGCAATAGCTCCCTAATTGGAATAAGTTATTTTTAAGTTCATTTTAAGTAACCAGAACCTATATAGATGTAATGTAAAAGGCGACATCCCTCCCATAGTGATAAGGTGGTACAAATCACATAAGAGGAAATAACTTGGCTTTCTTTAATGACGATTTACGCGACATAACAGATGGAAGGAAGCCATGACAACATTTTGTGTATAGTTTGTCATTTTCGTCACTGCGCTGAAAGGATTTTCCGGACGGGTGACGTAATCTTCCGTTCATCGTCTTCAAAGTGTTTGGCTGTTGTCCAAGCCTTTTTATACTCGTTCCTCCACATGAAGGCCATTCCTTGGTTTCCAAACAAGGAATGGAAAGGAAAGTTTCATCTCTAACATACAGGAATAATACAATGCCTTCGCAGTTGTCCCCTTCATTCTCCAAACTGCTAGACTAGTGGTTTCTAAATGCTGACAGCCCCGTGTGCTAACTTTGGCCTGCACATGTGAATGAATTTATAAAATAATTTCTTCTACAGGGCGGCACAGTGGCGCAGTGGTAGCGCTGCTGCCTCGCAGTTAGCAGACCCGGGTTCGCTTCCCGCGTCCTCCCTGCATGGAGTTTGCATGTTCTCCCCGTGTCTGCATAGGTTTCCTCTCACAGTCCAAAGACATGCAGGTTAGGTGGACTGGTGATTCTAAATTGGCCCTAGTGTGTGCTTGGTGTGTGGGTGTTTGTGTGTGTGTGTCCTGCGGTGGGTTGGCACCCTGCCCGGGATTGGTTCCCTGCCTTGCGCCCTGTGTTGGCTGGGATTGGCTCCAGCAGACCCCCGTGACCCTGTGTTCGGATTCAGCGGGTTGGAAAATGGATGGATGGATGGATGGATTTCTTGTACAGAGCACAGTGACATTAAACTTACATTCGTGTTACAATGACAAGCCTGTGACATTTGATATTTTGATTTAATTTGACTATTCTGTTAAATATTGCTCTTTAGTAATATTTTTTTAACCAGCTAATGATGCAAATTTAAATCTTGCAATAGCAAGTGTTGCAATTCAAACAGAATGGGTTTGTGATTAACTAGACTTTAAAACCATGTTGTTAGAAAAACATCTTAAAGAGTTTTTATTTAAATGAAAGTATCCTGAATAATTTTGGAATTCATTAATTCAACAGTATAGTAATATTTTGAATTTTAAATTTTAGTATGGATTTTAAGCAGTGTTTTTCAACTACTCTCCAAGAATGATTAGAAATGTGCACATGCTAAGATAAATCAGACAGTTCATGACATATCATTCTTTATAAACTCTGTGCTGAAACTCCCACCTAGATTGTAAACCCTACCTTGTGCTGTTGCACTGGGGGTCTCCATCTCTGCCCCACATTACATTTCAAGGCTTGCATTATATTTTGAGATTTATGAATACCAGTACTTCTTTAATTGGGGGGGGGTTGGGGGTTAGGATGAATAGGATTTCTGTGTTTGCTGTGGTATCAAAGGGTATCCAGCATTGTGAAATTGTGTTATATTAGTATATCACATACAAAAGTTCTAATATCATAACATCTCTAATATCAACAGATGGTGCCGAGTCATAATGGTGTGTTGTAAAGGCATGAGACACTCCCTGAGACTGTTTCATATCTGGTCACCAGGTATGAAGATTGATTACTTACTCTGCCCATGTGGTCTCTGTGAATAACTTGACTTAGCTTCTTTCTTAACTGACGAGGACATAGAAAAATGGGACATAAATGTGTTACATTTGTATTGCACTTCTGAATTAATTAAACCCTGTGTTCTTTTTCTGTGTATAGAAGATGCCAAAAATGTATCCAGCTGGCCAGAAGAGTTTAGAGAAAGAATGTCAACATGAAGAGGATGTCTCTGAAAAGAGGAACAAAAGAAAGGGTAGTGCTAACATTCAGAGACCTTGCAAAATCATAAACCGTATCAAGGTGAGAGACTGTAATCCTCAATATATGGGCCCAGATGAAGACTTAAACAGATTGGGCTCCAGTTTGGGCAGACGCTGCTACTTGAAGGACAGTAAAGCCCACAAGCCGTCAGAATCCTCAAAGACTAACACAGTGAGGCCCAAGAAGAAATTGTGTCCAAATCAAACTGGAGAAGGTATGTGCTAAAATAAAATAAGGCAGTTATGATTTACCTGAAGGGTGCTTTCTTGCATTTTCACTCTGCTTAGAAACAAAGGCTTTTTTTTTTAAATACGGGTTTCATTTTTAAAGTATAAGGAACAGAAACAATTAATCCTTTGGATTGAAATGAGGAGGCCTGGCTGAGTTGTTCTTGCAATTTTTTCAGTTCACAATTTCCTTGGTTTGGGTTGTATCTCATTTTAATAATAATCACTAGCTGAATGTCTTTATTATGAAGAAAACCTTTTAATAGATTTTAGACAAATTAAAGAGAAGTCAAAGAAAAGTCAAATCTGTTTGTTTCTAGATTTCTTTAACAAAACCCTTTCAAACTATAATGTATTGCCTTTTTACTTTCTCCATATGTAGTATTATGGAGTAGACATGTCACCCATATGACTGTTCAATAAATTTGCACAATTTAGACACCTCTGAATGAAAGTGTTTCACGTCTGCCTGTGTGTAAGAATCTCTGTGCATCAGTGGAGAGCAAAACCTGTGAATTGATAAACCAGTCCTGTTCAAATTTATCATTATATATGCTGAAATTGCAAAGACTTTGTGAATGTGAAGAAAACTGGTCCACTGAACTTTACTGAGTTTTTTTTCTTTTCTTGAAGTGACACAAACATAATTATTAAATAAAGCAGGATTTCATCTAAAACGTGTGAAACATTCTATGAAATGACTTTTAAAGGATTTTGATGCTTTTAGCCATTTCATGTTTCCTGTCAATTCTGTTGCCCCATATGAACAGGGGCTGATCTTTGTGATGTGGTGGCTTTTTTATTTTTTAATTTTTTGATAAAACAAGTTGGTACAGTACTTGAAATCTTTGAGATTCTCATCCATTTTAGAGCATTAGAAAAAATGATTCAGTTCAGGTAATTTTTTTTGTAGTCCTGTTCACTGAGTGGTAGCTCTAATAAATTCACAGGTATGATCTAATGAAACATTTTACAAATGATTAATCACATAATGAGTTAAAACAGACAGGAAAACAAAGCCGTTTCAAACTGACTAACATAAATGAAACAGAACAGTATCTGTCAATGAAAATCAAATATGAAGACAAACATGGAGTGAAGGAAAATGTCAGAATTAAAAGCATGATCTTCTCAAAATAAATACTATTCTGGTGGTGTATCAGTTTAAAAAGGGTCACTATGTAGACTGATGTCTTGGGTCTCTAGCCGAACCTTTTGCCCAACTTTAACGATAGGGGTAGCCTTACATTTGCAATCAGGACATCATTTGGCCAAGAGCTTTTCAAAAAGTTTTTGAGCCAAATTCAGCTTTTCACAAAACTGTTAAATATGTAATTATTTAAAAACAGATGGAAAAGTGAAGAGGAAGGTGACTCAAGGAATCTAGAATGACAACCATACAGGCACTCAAATGGTGACATTTTAGGAGCAGAGTGAACTGGTACATTCCTAGCAGAGTCAGCACAACCCAGTCATCTTGATTAGGACCAATCAAACAGCACAAGTGTTTCTGTAGGCCTCTGTTAATTCTTTACATTTACACATTAGCTTCTGGCTGATAACCAAACATTTTATGTTTTATAGAACAATCAAATCTCTGACAGAATAGTTTCTAGAAGCGAGAAATAAATGGAAGACCACGGTTTGATACATCTTGATATATAAAACCATAGATACTATCAGTCTTTTCTACAGGGTGGTCCAGATCTAATTATGCCGATTCAGATCATCTGGATGACTTTGATTCATGGAGGGACGATTCCAGTTCAGCGCAAAGACGATTCTTCATGTCGTCAGTTCGCACACTTCTTGATGGTCCAGGATTTTTCGGGTGATTTTCAATTTGATACACTTAAGTTATAGTGTAATGAAAATTGCATAATTGGATCTGGACCACCCTATAGAAAGACACCTGCCAGGTGTTTAGTAGAATTGAATAAGATGCACACATTTCAAAACTCAATCTGCCTCCACAAAAATTGTATTAAAACCCTTGGAGGAAGGCATATCAGTAATAAAGTCCATGGTTTACTGCTCCCATGAACGTAATGGTACCGGAGCAGTCCAACATGTAGCTTGTATAATCCCAAATATCTTCATGCATACTTTTCCAACAAAAATTTGCCTGAAGTATCTTTAAATTCTGTGGTCAGATGACACAGTTCCAATATTTGCTTTTAAATGCTAGGAGGAACACACACACACACACACACGCATGCACACACAGCCTGAAAGAATGTACTTTGGGCAGACTCAACCTCTATCATTATATTATCAATTAATGGTAAGAATATACAGGTAAAATTCCGTTACAACAAACTCCTAGGGACCTAAAAAATATTTCGTTGTAACGAAAATTTTGTTGTAATGAGATTCTGTATTTGTTACTATAGTGCTTTCTTTAACTTGCGTCCAGGCATTTGCAATCATTTTCACAGCTTCTTTTGCATTAATTTTTAATCTCCTCCTGCCTACAAGTTATGCTGATGATAATTTTTCTCAGCATTTCCTTGTGATAAAACACTTTCAGGGTGAAAATGATGCCCAAATCCAATGGCTGAAGCACTGCTGTGCAGTTGGGTGGGAGGAATTCAATGTGAACATTATCTAAATTTGGAAGCATGTTGTGGGCAACACAGTTATCAATCAGGAGCCGAATCATCCTTCTTCATATTGTGATGTTTCTGAACCCTTGAGACCCTCCCCACTCAACTGGAACGACATGCTGAGGTGCGTCCCGAAGTGTAATTGCAGCGTCTGTTGAAGATTGTTTGTCCGTTGCCGGGGCAGGGTAAAAACAGGCTCATAGCGCTGCAGTGAAACGACACAGAAGCAAATCCGAAAAGATCAGAGTCACACTATAAGTCCCTGTCTTGCACCCCAAAACACGAGGCTGAGTCTCAGTACTTTAGCAAAACCAGCGTTATTCAGCTTGAAACAGGAACGGCACACTTATTTATTGTAGCGTGATCTGCCACTCTGCTATACTCCGACACAGCAGTGACGTGGCTGACGTGTGCTTTGTGCTGACATGTGCTTTGCAAACGCTAGAAGCTGTTGAGAGTTTTTGGTCTGTTCTGTGGTGTGAGATTTAAATAAAAAAATACATTTTGCTCTTAAAACTTGGGTTTTGGTTGCCGCTAAGGAAGCGTGTAGGAATTTTTAAAGCTTTTTTCCCTTTAGAAGGATTTTTTGGTATTTTTTTCGCCCACACAAGAGCAAAAGTAGCTGGGTGTTTGGAGGTGCGCTTGGAAAAGTTACTTGTACCTGTTTTTGTTTTTGTTTTTGTTCTTGTTATCTGTATTGAAATTAGCATCGAGGAGGTAGGGTAGAAAGCAGCAGTAACTGATATCGACATTTGTAAGCAAATAACCACGTCGTCATAACAGCGTTTCCTTAGTTTAAAGGAAAAGGAAAAGAAAAAAAGACTGCTGCTGACTTCAAAGCAGTAAAAGGCTCAGCAGTGCGCAGGTCAGCGGCCAGCGTTAAGACACCGAGCAGGCACAAGCGGCTGTAGGAGCAAACAAGGTAGTAAAGTTTTATTTATTTTGTTTATTTTAGATTAAACAGTCCTTAGCGGTCCAGAGGTAGAACAGTAAGTGGTCGACAGCGTAAGGGTTCATTAATACGGGTTAATACAAACAGTGCGAGTGGAGAGCTTATAAGAAAGAGGAGCGCAAAGGTAGGAGAAGAGACAGAGAAAAGTAAAGTTAACCTCATAGAAAGACAAATAGCAGGCAGCTGAGAGGGAGAACAGTACAGGAGCTTAAGGTGAAAAGGTGTAAAATATCTGTAGTAGATCATAGTTATACCATTTAAGTTAAGGAGCAGCCAAAAGAAGGAGAAATTTAATTTAAAAAAAAAAAACTTAAGGCAGTTTACTAATCCCAAATCAATTTTTAATAATGAGGCCCGTGCAATGCAAGTCCTGTTGGATGTTGGACTTTTTAGATGATGGTTTGGAAGAGCCAGTTGTCTATGAGGGCTACATCTGCAAGAGATGTCAGCTGATCCAGCACCTCGAGTTCAGGGTCGCTGAACTGGAGGAGGAGTTGGCTGAACTGCGTTGTAATAGAGAATTGGTGGACTTGGCCCAGGTGTCCTTTAGAGACATAGTGTGCACCCCCAAGGTGGTGCGGGAGGAGATTCCAGACCAGACAGGTAGAAACAGGTGGGTCACGGTCACAAGGCGTAAGGGCAAAGGGTGCACACTGTCTGGGGGCATCAACCTCAGAATCAGAAGTGGCAAACCGTTATCATGTCCTTGCGGAGCTGGACGGTGTCTCTGATAATTCTGAGGTGGTAGGCAGGGATGAGGAGCCCCAACGGGCCACCTCAAAACCAGTTCCCAAAAGAGAGAGGTAGTGATAGTTGGGGACTCAATCATTAGGGGGATTGAAGCGCAGGTGTGCTCCAGAGACAGAGAGTCTCGCATGGTGTGTTGCCTTCCGGGAGCACAGGTGGGGGACCTCCCTGGAAGGGTGGATAGGCTCTTGGCCAGAGGGGGGGTGGGTCCAGTTGTCATTGTCCATGTTGGAACAAATGACATACATAAGGGTAGTCTGTCAGTTCGGCGATCCAAATTCAAAGAGTTGGGTGCTAAGCTGAGGAGCAGAACTGACAAGGTAGTCTTCTCCGAAGTTCTGCCTGTGCCACGCGCCAGTCCAGGTAAGATTGAGGAGATTAGAAGGCTTAACGTGTGGCTCAAATCTTGGTGCAGGGTAGAAGGGTACAGGTTTATGGGGCATTGGGACTCCTTTTGGAACAGATGGGACCTGTTCCGCCATGACGGGTTACATCTGTACTGGAGGGGCACCAATGTATTGGGGAGGCGTATGTGTAGGCTAGTCGAGGATGGTGTAAACTAGGGAATGGGGGGGGCAGGGAGTTTAGGACAGGCCAGGTTTAGATCTATACATGGAAGAACAAACAATGGTGTAGAAACAAGAATGCATAGTAATGTAAATTCTAAACAAACATTTAAATGTAGAAGGAGTAATACATTAAAAATAGCTTGTCTTAATGCTAGAAGTATCAAAAATAAGGTACGTGAGTTGGAGTTATATGTAGCAGAGCATAATTATGATATTATAGCAATAACGGAAACCTAGCTAAATAACAAAGATGGGGATGAGTGTAACATAGAGGGATACACATTTTTTAGGAAGGCTAAACAGAATAGAACAGAAAAGGAGGTGGGGTTACTGTTTATGCCAAGCAGGATTTAAATGTAAGTCTTCTTCAGTTGGATGATGAGCCCCATCTTAGTGAGGACATGTGGCTTCGCCTGGAAAATATTAGGGAAAGGGGTCTTATTTTAGGAGTGTGTTCTAGACCACCCAATTCAGACAGTAATTTCAACAAACATCTTTTTAGTAATATCAAAAAGGCAAGTTTACAGGGAGATATTATAGTCATGGCGGACTTTAATTATCCAAATATTAACTGGGATAACCTTACAGATGGCGGAGTACAAAAGCAGGAGTTTTTAGAAGTAATCAATGACTGTTTTCTAACACAGCATGTTAAAGCAGCAACACGGGGTGAAGCCTGTCTGGATTTAGTATTTTGTAATAATCAGGATAGAATTGAGGGTGTAGAGGTGATTGAACCACTAGGGTCAAGTGATCATAATGTAATACAATTCTCAGTGCAGATGCAAAGACTAAAATTGTTATGTTGAACTTTGGTAGGGCTAATTTTGAGCAGATGCGACAAAGTCTAAGTAGGATACACTGGGATAAGCTTTTAAGTGTGGAGACAGTCAAGGAGCAGTGGAACAGGTTTTAAATTGTTTTACATGTAATGCAGGATAGATACATACCTAAATTTGGAATTAATAGGAAACGAAAAAAAACTCCACAGTGGATTAATAAAGATTTAAAAAAGAAGTCACAAAGGAAAAAACTGCTTTATAAGGCATATAAGACTAATGACTGCAAAGTGAATTGTAGAGCGTATGAGAACATGAGGGCAACCATTAAGAAGGATATCAGGGAGGCTAAAAGACAGTTGGAGAGGAATATAGCAGACTAGCCAACCTGCGGCGTACCA